>NC_053154.1:183409578-183572078 GCF_016835505.1 Polypterus senegalus
GTCTTATTCTCTACGACAGATCGTCTACTAAACCCAGGTAACTCAAAGGAATGCCTCCTAAGTACTTCCAGTAAAACCTGTGAGGCTATGCTGTATTTTTCAATCAAAAATTAATGATATTAGAAATAACATAGTATATCTCCCCAACACTAAGGATCCTCCTAAACCCCAGCATCCTGTTATAAACAAATTAAACTCTTTCACTAGGATAGATTTACCTGATTTACAAAAAAAATATCTCAATTAAAACCCTCCACCTCGTCCTTGACCCAATACCAACAAATTTTTTCAAAGAAGTATCAGGCTAATTGATAATGTTCTTGACATAGTAAATTCGTCATTAGATACGGGGGTCTTCACAGACTGTCTTAAGACTGCTGTAGTTAAACCCCTACTTAAGAAACATAATCTCGACCTCTCGGCTCTTGAAAATTTTAGACCCATCTCTGACCTGCCTTTCTTAAGTTCTGAAGAAGGCAGTCATTATGCAGTTAAATGACCACCTAAATAAACATGATATTCTTGATAAATTTCAGTCGGGTTTTAGAACAAATCACAGCACAGAAACTGCACTTGTTAAAGTAGTAAATGACTTGCGGTGAATGCAGACAGAGGCCATTTATCTGTTCTCATCCTCTTAGATCTGAGTGCTGCATTTGACACCATTGATCACAATATTCTTAGAAATGCCTTAGTCAATGGGTGGGCCTCTCTGGCAGTGTCTTAAATTGGTTTGAATCCTACCTGACAGGGAGAAAATTTTTGTTAGTTGTGGTAATTACAACTCAAGACACATGATATCCAATATGGTGTTCCACAAGGCTCTATCCTGGGTCCGCTGCTCTTCTCAATCTACATGCTTCCGTTAGGTCAGATTATCTCAGGGCACAACGTGAGCTACCACAGCTATGCTGATGACACACAGCTGTACTTATCAATAGCACCTGATGACCCCGATTCTCTTGATTCACTAACACAATGTCTGACTTGTATCTCAGAATGGATGAATAGTAACTTTCTCAAGTTAAATAAAGAGAAAACTGAAATCTTAGTGAGGCTATTAGAAATAAACTGGATACATTAGAATTAAAAGTCAAGACGGAGGTAAAAAGCTTAGGGGTAATTGTTGACTGTAATCTGAATTTTAAATCGCATATTAATCAGATCACTAGGACAGCATTTTTCACTTAAGAAACATAGTTAAAGTTAGACATCTTATATCACTGAAAGATGCTGAGAAATTAGTTCACGCGTTTGTTTTCAGTCGACTAGATTACTGTAACCACTCCTCTCAGGACTACCCAAAAAAGACATAAATCGTTTGCAACTAGTGCAGAATGCAGCTGCTAGAATCCTAACTAGCAAAAGAAAATTTCAGCACATTTCTCCAGTTTTGATGTCACTACACTGGTTACCTGTGTCATTCAGGATTGACTTTAAAATTCTGCTTATGGTTTATAAAGCCTTAAATAATCTCGCCCATCTTATATATCGGAATGTCTGACACCTTATATTCCAAATCGTAACCTCAGATCCTCAAATGAGTGTCTCCTTAGAATTCCAAGAACAAAACTTAAAAGAAGTGGTGTGGCGGCCTTCTGCTGTTATGCACCTAAAATCTGGAATAGCCTGCCAATAGGAATTCGCCAGGCTGATACAGTAGAGCACTTTAAAACACTGCTGAAAACACATTACTTTAACATGGCCTTTTCATAACTTCACTTTAACTTAATCCTGATACTCTGTATGTTCAATTCATCATAATAACTATTCATGGTGGCTCTAAAATCCGTACTGACCCCTACTCTCTCTTCTCTTTCTTTTTCCGGTTTCTTTATGATGGTGGCCTGTGCCACCACCACTACCTACTCAAAGCATCATGATGCTCCAACAATGATGGATGGATTAAAAGCCAGAAGTCTACGTGACCACCATCATGGAGCCCTTCCGTAAGAACCCTAAATCCAAAGAGGACAGTTTCATTTATGTTAGGTAGAATGCCCAGCGGGGACTGGGCATTCTAATGGTCTGGAATCCCTACAGATTTTATTTTTTCTCCAGCCATCTGGAGTTTTTTTGTTTTTCTGTCCCCCCTGGCCATTGGACCTTACTCTTATTCTATGTTAATTAATGTTGACTTATTTTATTTTCTTACTGTGTCTTTTATTTTTCTATTCTTCATTATGTAAAGCACTTTGAGCTACTTTTTGTATGAAAATGTGCTACATGTATATAAATAAATGTTGTTGTTGTTACACTGAACGCAGCCAAGAAATCTACCAGTCGCCAGTGACATTGCAACAGAAAAAACAGGATTGAAAAATAAATACGTAAATAAATGAGTAAATAAGCATGTCAAGGTGCATTAATCTTAAAACTGAGTTTTATAATACTGAAATTGTGGTATTGTATGTTAACACATCCATACAGGAAAAAGAGATATACAAAGAGCTGCAACAGCTCTCTGATTTGCATACCTCTACACCTAATTCCAACAAATTAGGCCACATTTAATCTTGCAACATAACAGTGGAATCCAGTCACCCCTTATTGTTCACATTAAAAAAAATGGTATCATGTTACTTAAATGCAGAGCAGCAGGTTTGAAAATAGTGGTGACTCTAAGTGTATTTCCTGCTAAATGTATGCACTACAGCAACTGATAAGAACATTAGTGAACAGAGAGACATTGATGTACAATTTTGGTATTTTTTTATTAATCTAATATACATTTTACCAACAGAGAGAGATTACTTTTATTTACTTATTTTGCAAAATTGGGAGTTTATTGTATAAAACAGCTCAAACAAAACTGTCCCACATAAAACCAAGAAATATTAAAAAAAAAACACAAGCATAGTTCTCCTCATCACTTTTTTCATGTTACATGTTTATATTAGGCATTTCTTTACCCACAAACCATTCCTTTGCTTTTTGGTGGTCGTTACTTATATTGTGAATGTGAACCACTATCTAAATCAGTATCATTCTCAAATCCAGATAGGCTCTGAAAGTGACAGATCTGACATTAATTGTTTTTTCCATTACCAGAACAGCATAAATATAAAAAAAAATTCTGTTTTTAGTTTGTAATAACTTACCAAGCTTAGTAGTGAAGCTTCTGAAGTGAAACAGAACACAGACCTTTAAAAATTATATTGCCCACACATTTGCAGTGCAGAATAAATGTAAAAGTAAAAATATGTTATTGAAATATTACAGAAAATTCCTATTCTGAACTATTTAATATTTCAACATAGATGTTCCATACCATCTTGTATACCGACAGAAAAACAATACTATAAAGTTTATTTATTCTTTTTTTTTTTTGTTTCAACTCTTTGGGTTCACACTAGGAACAAGGCAATAACCACCTAGGACAAAACATCAAAGCCTCACATGTCCTACCTCATGCATAAAGAGCCAATTTACAGTTGCCAGTCAGTCTAACGTACACACCATGCTGGAGATATGAGGTGGCAAATGCAGTCAATTTGTCGACCTAAGGCAGTTAATAAGTTCAAACAACAACCTAAAAAAATGCACTGTAACATAAACGCCCATAACATAGAAACTGGATGGCTAATGTCCCATGTAATGCTGACACCTACATTAGAAGTAATAATTTTTAAAAGTCACTCATCAACTACTATGAAAATTGGAAGTGAAGAACAGTTCTCTTCATTGGGTCACTTTGAAATACAATGAATATTTTTCATAAGTTCATTTATTAATAGGTAATTTAAAAAAATTATAAAAAAGAAAAAATATGACTAATCAAAAATGTCTAATATGAAAAGAAGAAAAGCTGTTTGACATTGAAATCTACCAGACACATATGCATTCTGAAATCTGCATAATCCAATTAGGGCAGGGGTCCTCAATCACGGTCCTAGAGAACCGCAGTGGCTGCAGGTTTTTGCTCCAACCCAGTTGCTTAATAAAAAGCACTTATTGCTAAAGTAACACTTCTGCTTCACTTTAGTGATTTTGAGCCCTTATTGCTTAATTTTGTCTTAAACAGCTATTTTAATTGCTCCTTATTATCAATAACATGCAAATGACAAGAGAGAGCAGCATTTCTCCATTTAGCTTATTTACATTTACACCTCTGTGTATTTATCTGGACTATTGGGTTTAATTAAATACTTGGAAGAAAAATGAAGAGAAAAAAGTGAAGGACTGAGAATTACTCGTCCATTTTAGCCTTCAAATCATTTGCATGATAGAAAGGGAAAGAAAATCTAGGATATGAGAATGACCTGACATAGCAGAGTTAATTTAATTTCATAGCTTGTTAGTGTTTTATTGGCAAGAATTGCTTTCTAATTAAGCAACCAGGTCAGAACAAAAACCTGCAGCCACTGTGGCTCTCCAGGACTGGGATTGAGGACCCCTGAATTAGAGTCTTGGAAGAAATCCTGTTTAGAACATCAGTCCACCTGGTCAGTTTTCAATTGCCAATTAAACTAACACAGGGGAGAAATCCAGATTACCAAGAGAAAAATCCAACCTCACATGGGGAGAAAATGCAAACTCCAAACAAAGACCAGATTTAGGATTAGTACTCAGGACTCTAGATGCATCTGATACCGGTGCTAGCTACAACACACATAGGAAATCAAATCAAGCAGGTATAAAGTGAAAAAAAGTGTAATATTATGAAATTCTGCATTTATAGGGTGGTCCAGAGCTAATTATGCAATTTTCATTACCCTATAACAACGTGCAACGCAGGATGTTGGAGGAATTTGGACCGCCTGCAGAGCATAGAAACACGATGTCCCAAATCCACAAAATGCTTGACTGGACTAGTAGCACCAATCACCCAAAATTGTATTGTTTTCCTGCATTGCATTAAGAGTTGCATAATTAGATCTGTACCACCCTGCAGATTATTTTGATACTTAGAACTGTAATGTTGCAAAAATATACTAACCATGTTCAATAAGTGATAAGAATGCAGACAATGTGACTTTGTATTATTATTTTTTTACATTTATATACAATAATACTATATGCCAGGGATTTAAGAACTCAAAATCAAATATTATCTGATTTATTTATGTTTTGTTATTTTTAATGTAGAAGCATTCTCCTCATTCTGAAATGTGCTGACATCTGGAGCCCACAAGACAACAATGAGAGTTTAATAACATGTCTTTTGCATCAAATCCAAAGAGAAAATGTGTGTTAAATGCCTTTCCTCTGTTTGCAAAATTTAAACAAGTAAAAGATACATGCTTGGCTGAAGGCCAAGAGTTTAAATATTTTGTTGTTTCTGTTAAATACTCTTAAATTTGATAAATGTATACATCCATTTCACAAAGTCATTGGTTTCCATTTCATAAAGTCATCATAGGTAACAATCCAATTTTGACAAAGGTAATAAATAAATAAATAAATGTACACATACAAACTGCAAAAAGAAGCCTGTGTGATTGTTGCAACATGGTATCACCCTTCTATCACCTATTATTTATGTATTAAATGTATAAAAAAATGCATTTTTTACAGTTATAGATTATGGACTGTCTGTTCATGTATTGCTGCCTTTATGTTTCTCTTAGTATAGAAGTATTTTCCACATCAAATAAAATGCAAACCCCAGACTCATTTAAAATTGCAATTATTTCTGACTATGATATATTTTAAAAGAAAACCTCTCTTCTTAAGTGTTGTATGAGGATATGATTTTTCTTTCTTTTTATGCCTGGTCTCTTTTAGCTAAGCACCATTTGGCAAGAAGCATCTCCTGTTGATTAGACATCCACACCAGAGACTTGATTGTTAAATAAACCCAGATAAGTTGCTGTTTTTCTTACATGTTCTCTTATGGTCTCAAATAACCACTCTTAACCTAGATGTCATGTCAGGCAGGCAGGCACAGTGGTTAAGGCTTTCAGTGTTTTTTTTTTCTCCCCTCCGCTTCACTATCAGCTTGCAATATCTTTTATTAACTATAACTTCACTTAACAACTTACAGTAGTAAGTGAATATGTTTAGTTAAATCTGCCTTGATATGTGTTTTTATGTTTTCAGATGTTACAAGAATATGTTCTTTATTGCTGCCATACTGGATATGTAAAATCTGAATAATCTCTAATAATTCTTCATTTAAGCCCACTTAACAATGATACTGGGGAACTTAACTGCAGATACATTGTATTCTGTCAGACAGCAATAATGAATACTGATGCCAGGCCCGTCGCGACAAGGCAGGAAAACCAAGCAATTGCTTGGGGCCCCGAGCTGGCCTGGGGCCCCAAGACAATGACTGGTTAAGAATAAAATGCAGCGACAAACTGTGTGCGCCCCATTGATAGTGAATGCAGTAAAGTGCAATGACACTGTTATCGGGATCCCCCTCAAGGGGGCCCCCCTCGCTGACAGCAGCCAGCCAACCACGCGATCTCTGCTGCCGGCAAAATACAAAACTTCCTCGGCAGTCATGAAGCGGAATTATGCTTCAGGAAGCCAAAAAAGAAAGAAGAGAAAGGAAGAGGAGGATAAGAAAAAACAAGACAGTGGTAAATGATAAATTACACACATAAAATAGCTCTACTTGTCTTGTACAAATGGTGCAATTTTGCAGCAGGTAGGCTAGCAGAAATATGTTTACAGTATGTATCATACATAAATGACATGACATTGCTATAGCTTTGTAATAGGTTTTGATTAAAGTGGCATAGCATGCTATACTAACTATTCCACTGTGATAATCTATTTAGGAAAACCACACAATAAATTCTGTGCATCAAACATTAGCTTGGCATGTTTTTAAGCATTGGTAGTCGACTCACAGCACTACTAATAATTAGTAAACATTTAATTATAATTTCATTGTTTGTTAACAGTAAAAAGTTTATTTATATAGCACATTTCATACACAATGGCAATTCAAAGTGCTTTACATAGAAGAAATTAAAATAATAAAAAGAAATAAGAATAATTAAAACAGTTTAGAAAAATAAAATAAAATAAAGTACAGTCGGACGAACAGCTGCACAGTGCACATTCAGTAAATGCATAGCTAAAGACTAAAGATTAATTAACTGTCAATTTACCTTCTATTAATGATTGTTTATTTGTACAGTGGTGTTTTTTGCAAATGTTCAATTGTTGAAAATGTTCAAATTTTATGCACTTTATATGCAACAGCAGTATTTGCACTCTAAACATTTTTTTATTTATGCACAGTATATGCAACAGCAGTATTTGCACTGTAAACCTTTTTTAATTATATAAAGTGTGAGTGAATTTAAACTGTATGGCTATGCTGTGGTTCCTTTGCGTGCGTGCAGGGGGCCTCCATGTCCAGTTTGCTTGGGGCCCCCAAATTCCTTCAAACGGCCCTGACTGATGCTTACGAAGAAGATGCTGTAAGTGAGAGGTGTTGTGGTAGTCAGGCTGTTTCATACCAGTTTTCTGAAAGTCATTATCCTACCTGCAGATACACCAATTTCTAGTTCACATAATGTGTTCAAGCAGAAGAAAAAAGAAAAACACAAAACTGGATAAGAAAAAATAAACAAACGGTCTATAAAAGGTAATCCAAAAACACTCTTTAGCATTTACATGATACAGTATATACAGTATACACATTATACTTTTTAAGCATTCATTTTAATTTTAAAAATGTGATGGGGTGGCCTGATGGACAAGATGTTTGCAAAAAAGCACAATATAGGGTCAAGCTCCAACAATACATTTGAAGTGAAACACATTTGTTGTATTGCAAATGCAGGACGATGGGAACTCTTGGGGGACCATAAAACCCTTAAAGCTCTCTTGACCACTGCCAGATTGCTATAATCTTGTTAATTTAGACCTAGATGGTAAGGTAGAGCTTGAGATGAAGCATGTTCTGTACTGTTCACTGTGCTGGCGACACAGCCATTGCTAGGAACATGATACCCTGTAGGACAGGTAAAGGAGGAGGACCATGTTGGGCTATAAGAAGCATAAGAGACAACTAGCCAATTGGATTTGGGAAGATAAAACAGTATACATTTTCACTTAACTCTGGAGATATTTAGAAAGAAATAAAGATATTAATATATCTCTATATATTTGAAATATTAAAATGTGTGCTTCAATCTGTGTTTAAAGTCCAAATTTTCTCAATTGTGGTAGAAAGATGTAAATTCTCACCCTCTGATAGAGTTCAGTAGAGGGTTAGATCCATAATAAAGAACTAAAAATAGAAACATTCACAATTAACAACTCTGAAATAGTCTAAAATGATACTCCACATACTGATGTCTGAAATGTGTCAATTTTAACCCTCTGAGAGTAACCCATAGAGGGACAAGACTACTGGTAAACAAACAAGATATCAAAAATCTTATATTTGTAATCAGCAACCTCAAAAAAACATTCCACATGCCTATATTACTGATGTTCACTTCTGTGAAGTTTTGTAAAAACATTAATTTTGACTCTTAGTATACCATTAAGGTGTGAACCCCTGGAGTAGGTTGATGTGGCATGCACAACTTTATGTCCTTTTGAACATTTTTCCTAAAGATACACACTGATTATCATAATCTCCTGCACAAATTACAGTCCAAAAAACAAGTCAAATGGCATATGTGGGGGCTTTCTCATTCCAGTAAATCAGGAGGCACTGGAGAAAAGTGATAAGTGAGTGATAAGTTTTAAGTGATATCAAAGCATTCATATACAATTCTTATGAACACACACACACAAAAACAGCTAAAGAGAAACGTTTCAGACATGCACGCAAGAGTAAGGTTTGTTTGTTTAGAGGTTATGATTTTCACTTCAATATTCTCTAATTATGGCAGTACTTATGTTATACTATTAATGAAAGATTCATTATGCTATTATCAGAAATCTTTTAATACAACATTTCAAAGACAACCAGAGTAACTACTCATAATTACAAGACAATAGGTTAGAACAGTGTATCCCAAGATCAGACCTGGAGGACCAATGTGGCAGGTGAGTTTTGTTCCTACTCAATTATGAGTTATTGAATCTTTTTACTTTAATTGAACTACTGTCTAAATAATATATACATACTTATGATTATAACATTGCCTAATAAGAAAGAATCTTGCACAAGTCTGTCACACTATAGGTAAAATATCACCTGGGTTCAAGGAACGTTTGTGGAAACTAGCACCCCTAATGATTGAGATCAGGATCAGTAAGGGTATCCAGTTAGGTAAACAGTAGCTTACAGATATGGACCTCAGTTTCACTACTGGTTTAAGTCTTTTGTGTGTGTAGTATACTCATCTCTATTTAAATACGGTTTTCTCCATTGGAATGGAGTTTCCTTCCATTGCTGAAAAGCAAGTTGTTATGTGGAGTGCAGACCCTAAGCTAGCCTGGTGTGAGTTGGCATGGTTTGTATGTGACAGTGCACATTGTGATAGATTCCCATCTTCTACCTAATACTGCTTAAAGAAGGTAACACCGAGCTAATGTCTAAAAGTGTGGATGTCACAAATCGATGAGATGTGCTTTACTAGAAAAAGCAGAGGAGTTACTGCCCCTTTAAATACAACACAGTTTAACACAAATCACAGAACTAGTCCCTCACCTAGCTAGAGATCCAGACAAAATCAATTATGTAATCAGTCAGCCCTCACTGACTGACTTACTGACTGACTCACTGATCACTAATTCTCCAACTTCCCGTGTAGGTAGAAGGCTGAAATTTGGCAGGCTCATTCCTTACAGCTTACTTACAAAAGTTAGGCAGGTTTAATTTTGAAATTCTACGTGTATCAGTCATAACTGGAACCTAATTATGTACATATATACCGGCCATAGCCTGCAGCTCTTATCATCACGCCTCCCACGTAATTGAGTGCCTGCCCATATAAGGCCATCCGTCAGCGGCAATTCAATAGAAACACTCTGCCGCAAAGGACTGTGCTTATGGAAACGAAGATGAGATGGTCAGGGTGGTGGTTGGCACAAACTCAGCAAAACTGCGATAGAAACTTTTAAGTGCCAGGGTCTTAGCTAACATTAATTAAAGCCGTGGACATCGCATGAGATAGCGCAACCACAGCTGAGAACCTTCGATGCACATACTCCGAGTGGCTCACGTGAACTGACTGTGAATACATATATATACACACCCCGATCTACATACTGTGAAATAAATGAACCACACGTTGTGGGGTTAGCCGACTTGCTGACCAACCACAAGCGTTACCTGATAGGTAACCACCCATACAGTAAGATTGTGATTCAGACTACGAATGCCTTGAATGTAATTACCCCAATCTACATACTGTCAAATAAACGAACCACACGCTGTGGCGCAACGTAAGAGGCTTCACCTCTGATGCTGACGCCCGAGGTTTGATTCCCGAGTGCAGTAAGCATGTACGCCTGATTAGCCCAGAATTTGGGCAAAACACTTGTCGCGCACTCGTGGCATTATTTGACAGCATATATTTGACAGTAAAACTATATTATATATATATATATATATATATATATATATATATATATATATATACATACACATATATATATACACAAACACAAACATCTATATCTGCACTTCCTGATTTAATTTACCCTCGTACCCCCTGTGACGGACGTGACCGATTTCGCACCCCCTTGCTTTGAGAAGAAGTATGAAAAAATATGAGGTTAACGCAGAAAAACAGATCACCAATTGAAGCTTTATGAATAATGGATACTTTATTCGCCATTAATAATTGTTTTGGTAAAGCCATACTCAGTGTAATCCTCCTTCCATTTTCAAATTTTTCCGTGACTAGCCATAATTAAATGAACGGTAAAAAAGTAAGAGCGAAGCGACGGTGACTTATTGAGGCAGGCAAGCGAGAGCACAATAGCACACAGGCTCGATGTAGTGCGCGTCAAGTCGATCTAAAATGCGTGATCGGATTCGAAAAAATATATCTTTTCAAGTTCTATTTGGATAAAAGTACGTTTTATTTAGTCGACAGAAATATCTTTGGTAGGAATGTAAGTTGAATTTAGTCTTTACATTTCTATGGTAAGTAAAATTTATGCAATGATGACTAAATTTAACTTACATTCCTACCAAAGACATTTCTGTCAACTAAATAAAAATTACTTATATTTAAAATTTAAATAGAACTTGAACATATACGATAGTTCATAATACCCACGCAGCACTAAGTGCATGTAAGAGCGGAAGTCATCCGTTTTAACAAGCAGCGTATTGCACCAATACGAAATAGCTTGCCCATTTAATTATTTAGGAACAGATAGATAAATTAAGATTTTGTACAAATAAAATTTTTAATTTTTCTTCCTCAATGGATTCTGGCACCAGCAGCAACAGCTGCTCGTACCCCAAAGGGTATAGATATAATACAAAGATAAAAATGAAATTATGTAAGAAATGAGCTAGAGATCTCAAAGTTTAAAATGCCAGATAGAAATAGAGTCTGTGTTTGAACTGTGTTTTTCCTTTTTCCAGGAACAGCCTGCAGCAAAATAAAGAAATTATAAAGAAATTATTTGCAAAGTGGTAAACCACACTTAACCTCCTTAGCATTAGACCCGAGCATCACTTGGGCTGTGAAAACAGTGCTAAAAGCATTAGACCCGAGGATTATTCAGGCTGTGAAAGTGCCAACAGTGTTAGTGCAGAGAGTTACTCGGGCAACATGTCTTTGTGTTAAGGCCCAAGTGTTACCTGGGCAACGGTGTAGACATGCCTCTTCCTAGCCAATGACTTCTCATAAGAAACACCTGTCAACAGCAGTGATGACTGTCTTCTGGCAGAGAAATTGAAATGGACAGTGAAACCAAAAGTGAAACTCACGTCACTCACACATATGCAGTATGCTGTTCATATTATTATCATTCTTTATTATTATTAATTGTATCATTATTATGCTTTCTACTCTTTTGACTTTGTACGTTTAGTGTTTTGCATGTTATATAGTAAAAAGATGAGATTTAATAAAAATATCATTTTTCAAGGCAAAACATGCAATGCTTTTTTCATGTTTTTTGAGGAAAAAATGTAACGCTAAGGAGGCTACCACCATACTCTATAACTGGCCTACTCAAATGATGGCCTGCAGGCAACGTGTGCCCCAGAAGCAACCTCTGAGTGGCCCACTGGCCCAGCCCGTGGTCCCATAGGAAACACTGAGAAAAAGAGAGAAAAGCACATTTTGCAAGCCTTCAGAAATCCCCACATAAATTCCTATAGTAGTATAGTCTGACTGTAACACTTTGCATAGCCTAGCAACATTCAACCCACAATGCAGTACATTGTTGTATGTCTAGAAGTGGTGGTAGTAGTCTATGACAATGTGGTTTTATTTATTTATTTTTTTTTGTGATGGTACCTCACTTGCGACAACAACAAAAGAAAGACTTCATTTGATGAAAACATGCAAAAATTTAGAATTTTCTTTTTAAATTTAAATCTAATTAAGCATCTTAACTTTTTTGCAGAATGTAGAGCTCTTTATTAACCTGCTGTTAACAAACAAAACATGTAGTATTATGACTCTCTACCTCTACATACCATCACAGTGCCTCAAACTTGATCCAAATGCAACATATTTGTATAGCCACCTTAAATAAAACAATTTACTAAAAATATTTTTAGTTTTTGTTTTAGAATAAGTATTCTTGCCTTTATTCTTTGACTCCTGTAACTTTAAACTCTAAAACAGAAAGTCATCCACCACAAGCCACCCCCGCATATATTCACCAAGTGAACGGTGGCTGGTGAAGGAGGACGGATGTTCACACAGCTTTTGCTATGACAGAGCAAATTAAAAACAGGCGAGTGAAGAGTATGAAATAAATAGGCATTTACATGCTACCCTTCTTTGTGACTGTTGTATATCAAGTTGTAATTCAAACATCCAAAGCTGGATTGTGCACGTCAACAAAACCATTATCATAAGGACAGAAAAATCACAAGTGAAAAACGTTTCAGTATATTTTTCAGGTGCCTGTGTTTTGTTTAAAATAATTCACCTGCCACATCGCACAGGGAAATCCTTTTTGAAAATAAAACGATACTGATCGAGATACTGACGGTCATCATACAAGATCAGCATATTGTTAGTAACCAATCACTTTCCTTTTAAAAAGTCATTTAACAACGAAGCAATGCAAACCTCGTAAAATTCGTGAGCTGGCAATGTCTCTACTGAACTACAGATAGGTAGGTGAAGAAAGTCTGCCAACTGGTGAAAAACTAAACCTACTAATGTGTTTTTGTATTTATTATATATTTATTAATTTATCTTTTTTTAGTTTATTTTCACAGTTCAAAATATCTGATATTGTGAAAATAATCCAGTATCAGAATTATGTTTTAAAATATTTGTCCCATTTTTTTCAGTTTCTCTCTTTCAAAATAGATCATTGAAATATCATATTCTTTTTGATCTTACCATCACCCTTATCATACATGTTGCATACCAAGGATTTTTCCTGCTTTGCATCCAAACCTGCTGGGTTAGGCTCCAGGTTTCCTGCGATCCTGCTCTGGATAAACAGGTTTATATAATGCATATATTGTTCCTAATCTCAGATGCCGTCTCTGTCATTTATTGCCCATACATACTACTATTATTTACTCTTGCTCTGCTCATCATGGGTTTTCTCCTCCTACGCATGGGCTATTCAAGTCTCACTGCCTCTAACCCTGATACTATATGCTTTTTTGTTTTCTTTGTTTCCCTCAATACAGCTAGGTGGAGTCTGCACACTGATTCAAGCCTAAGAGCCCTGTTCTTCCTAAGCCCCCATGATTTTCATGATCACACCTGTCAGAACACAGTAGAATCTATTTTCTGAGTTTTGAGATCTTTTCAGGCCTGCAGGTGGCAAAATTTCTATAAACTGTATGTGCCTGAGATGGAATCAGAGATCAATATAGCTGGTAGAAAATAACCCAGCCAAATAATAGGTGATTTTTTTAATGCAATATCAAAGGTATTAATTGTACGTATATTGGTTTGGAGCAGGATATGCTGTGTACTGTAGACATTTAAAGTAAAAATACCGCAAACCTTAAAATTCACCTAAATTTCATTACAAACTGGCCCTTTCTGGGCAAGAAAAGTAAAAGATGACACATGTCAACAGTCAGCGCACATTTTTTGTTCAGAACAAATGACACAGACAATATTTTAAAAACTAGCAAAGTACCCGTGCTTCACAGCGGCGAAGTACTGCCTTAAAATTTTTATTAAGAAGAAAATTAAACCTTTTTAAACTGAGGGAAACTATACCAATAATTATTTGTTAAGGATCTCTATACCACATTGTGAGTTCGGCCCTCCGGTTGTAATATGACCAAGCTGTGCGCTGAGCTTACTCTTGAGCATGCAACGTACAATTGGCAATGTGAACAGTAATCTTGTTTCAAATCTCACAGCTTGGATTGCTGCTGTCATAATCGGTTTGAGTTTTAATGGTTTGCTTCAATTACGATAGTATTTGTAGGACTTGTGTTGAAGAGACATTCGGCATCTATCAAGCGTTGTAAGTATACAACCGGTTTCATCAATAAATTCATCCAGCTTTTGAGAGTTTAACCATTCATAAACATCAAAGTGTCCACTACTGAAATCGTCTCCTGTCAGTCTAATATGTTTAAGAGGCATTGGCAGTTGTCGAAAGGTGTAAAATATTTGCCCATTTCAGTACACTTGAAAGCGACAACTGAACAATTCAGTGGCAGCCATCAACTCACATGCAGATGCATAGGTGAAGGGCTTAAGCATTTCATTCTTATAGTGCTCCTGTGTAGTATAATTATCTCCTGTACCGTCATCAGTCCACACTTTGAACCTGTCCCAGTCATTCAATACATAAGACACAATGTTCCTCCGAATATCAAGAGTGAGCCTGATATGGCCGTGCAATATGTAACAAAGAGAATGGAAAAGGTAGGTGCCATCACTGGGCATGGAAACCACTCGGTAAGCGACAGTTCTTTGATCGATAGACATGTTAATGGGGGTACGGTTGGAATGATAAAGGAAATGGGTACATGAATAATGTAAAGTAAGTCTAAAATACCTACACAATAACTATAATCGTAACAAATGAACAATAAAACAGCGGAGAAGCTGTGGATTAAATAAAAAGTATGCAGTTATCAGCAGGGAGACGTGAATCCCATGGCGAAGCAAGGAAGGGAATGTAGAGACTGGAGCGACGGACGGCCTTATATAGGCAGGCAGCCAACAACGTGGGAGGCGTTGGGATGGGGGACCCAACGGCGCCTCACACAGTGATCGAGCTGCAGGCTATGGACGTATATATGTACGTAAGTAGGATTCAGTTAGCGTTGGGAACCCGCATACCAAATTTCTTGATGATGGGCCCATAAGTAACAAAGACCACTGGAAAGTTCAATATGGCTGCCGACAGTGGCATCATACCACTGAAATAAGTACGTACATTGGTTTTGCTTAGCGCAGGGAAGCCGCCTACAAAATATCGTAAAGATGGGGCCATGAATAAGAAAGTTCAACATGGCGGACGTTGTTGACCGTTATGACCGTCACATGTAGAATTTCAAAATGAATCCTGCTTAACTTTTGTAAGTAAGTTGTAAGGAATGAGCCTGCCAAATTTCAGCCTTCTACCTACACGGGAAGTTGGAGAAATAGTGACGTTGGAAAATTCAATATGGCGGCCGACAGTGGCGTCATACCATCAAAATAAGTACATACATCGGTTTCAGTTAGTGCAGGGAAGCCACCTACCAAATTTCGTGAAGACGGGGGTCATAAATAAGAAAGTTCAACATGGTGGACATTGTCGACCGTTAATGAACATTAAGTGTAGAATTTCGAAATGAAACCTGCTTAACTTTTGTAAGTAAGCTGTAAGGAATAAGCCTGCCAAATTTCAGCCTTCTACCAACACGGGAAGTTGGAGAATTAGTGATGAGTGAATGAGTGAGTGAGGGCTTTGCCTTTTATTAGTATAGATTATAAAATTGTTTATATTCAGTATCTACTTTTCATTATGCTTGATTTTTTCAGACAAAAACAAAACCAGATAGTAAGCCATGTAATGTATGTAACTAAGCTTCCACTAACAGTCACTCCTTTTCAGACACTCTTGACGGTGATCTCATCAGACCTTCTTCTGATGCAAGCAATCTTGGTGTCATTTTTGATTCCTCCCTTTCTTATTCCGCCCACATAAATCACATTAAGAAACTTTCTTACTTTCATCTCCGTAACATATCCCGTGTTCGTTCATTCCTCTCCTTTTCTAATGCTGAGAAACTTGTCCATGCTTTTATCACATTACGCATCGATTATTGTAACTCGCTGCTGGCAGGTGCCCCTTCTAATCTTATATCAATGCTCCACTTGATTCAAAACTCTGCTGCAAGAGTCCTTACACGAACCAGCAACATTGAGCACATCACACCCATCCTGCTTTGCCTTCACTGGCTCTGTGTCTTACAGGATTGAATATAAAATTCTATTAATAACCTACAGGAAGCATCTTGAAGTTGTCATTACACACAGAGGCTTCTCTACTAAGTATTAAATTAGTGTGTTAAATACCTTTTCCCTATGTCATTTCACTTTATTACACATACCTTTATTTATGGCATTTAATGTTGTGAATTCTTTATACTTGTGCACTTGTTTGGTGAGAAATTTATGTGAATAGCCTCAATGGAAATGTACTGAAAAAATGTTGACGCATTCAATACTTATTTCCCTTACTGTATTATATATAGATTTAGGTTGTATTTAGTCACACAAAAATTATTCCTTGTACTGCATATATTAGCCCCAATGAGAGTTCAGAAAAATCTGCTTTGAAGTGTAAACAGCCACAAGCAAACTAAGATATAACACTAGAGCTAAAAATCAGGCATTAAATCATTCTAAATGCCAAGAATATCTTGAAACAGGGATTCCCAAGTTCTGTCCTAGGGTCCTCATTTTACCTGCTTGTTTAATTAGATGAAACTTAAAGTACAGTGTCAGATTTACATTTGTTATAAAATCAGAAAGATACATATTTTGCTAATAACACAGCTTTAAAACCTTAACTCACTTTTGTAATATTTTTGTGTGGAGCTTCTCCCTTAATTGTACCCTGATACAGACAATGAAGATCAAGTGGATTACACACTCATGCCAACAACATTGAACACTAAAACTCTGCAGCTCCCCCTGTATCAGACCCCTAACATACACATTACAAAATAACCTAAACAATAAGAACACATGAAAAAAGGAAGGAAAATCATGATGATATGACAATCATAAAAATCAAGATGAAAAAAACACACTACATTCACACCATGTAATATATAGTACATAAATTTGGTTAGGATTTTATAACTGGTTTGGATAAATACCTTCCACTATTTAGTAACTTAACTTGAAATTCATTGTGCTGGACAATTTTGATTAAACCCATAAATAAAAGAGAAGGGACATAAATAAAAATCAATCATTAACTGGACTAATTCTTCCAAACAAAATTTTGGCATGATTTGGCAAGATAACAAGATCAGTTGATATATGTGGCTGATTCACTCTTGTGCCATTTATATGACAAACTGTTGGAACAGAACAAGCCATGCTCCCTTTAGACCTTTTCTTCAAACCAAGCTAACTTGACACATTTGAGGAACCAAGATCTCAAGTCAGACATGACACTTGGCTATGTCCCTGTAGCAACAAAGACTGTTTGAAGATGTTGATGTTCTACCTGTCAGGCTCCACTTATGTTGCTCAATTTCAAACTACTTTGCTTTCCAGTCTATCCAAGTAAATCTGTGACTTTATATTTACTCATTATGTGATTGGTAATTTGTAAAAAAGTTTGCAATATAATTTACCTGTGAACTTCTTACAGTACTCCAATAGATTACTATACAAAAATAAACTTAACTGAATTAAACTGAATTGGATGGATATCTCAGAAACAGTGTTGTGCAGTCTGCTTATTAATTTGGTAGGAAGACCCATTAAGGAAAAATCTGTAGCTTTCACCCTAAATGTGGAAAATATTTCTGGCTCTACAACGGTGACAGTGGTCTGGTTTAGAAGCTGTAAAACTAATAAGTATAAAATTAAAGTGCAGGAATGAAACAAACCTTAAAGTTCTGGTTAATGTCAAGATGGAGACAATGAACGATCAGTATCAAAACCTGAGCAACTAATTACAGATTCATGGTCTGCACTGTAACGTTGCAACAGCAAACAATCTGGACTTCAGTTTCTCAAAAAGTCTAACCCCCTATGTGATGATTTGAAGATAGGAAGTCCTGCACAGGCTGACAATATCACTTTGACCAAATTTACTCAGGCTGTCTTTGGGATTTACAGTTTTCTATGCTTAAATTTACATCTATTTTTCATAAATATTTCTTCCAGATGTGCAGTATCATTAAATAGTGTTTGCACATTCATTTCTCTGTATCCACTTTTTATATAGTTTTCAACATTAAAAAATATTCACATTTTTTCTATTTTGTTTGGGGTTAGTTGACCAAATTAGTTAACTGCATTATTGATTTAATTTTTGTATCACTGCACACTACATTATGCTGTCTTCACAAAGACATTGAGGCGATTAGGTTAATTAAGAGCAGATGCCCTTAAATATAAGAGGCTATGCCTAAGATTATTTTGGCAAGCTAACATAAAGCAAACCTTGCAATATAGGAACAGCCTGAATATATGCTTGAAGTTAATAATAATAATACATTTTATTTAATTTTATTTATATAGCGCCTTTCCCATGCTCAAGGCACTTACAGAATATAAGAAAGAACAGCAGGGTATACAGCGTATAGCATTGTACAAACGAAATAAATAAATAAAGAAGAAGACAGTAAATTCAGAGAAAGCCTAACAGACAACAGAATTGATGGTCTAGCACACACACACAGGTTACATGAGCATCTTGACAGAGAGGTAAACTGAGAGAAGGGGAAAGAAGTCAAGTAGAGCTAAAAACCTTCCTGAACTAATGAGTTTTGAGTTATTTTTTAAAAGAATTCATGGAGTTGGCTGATCTGATTAATTTCGGTAGGTCATTCCAGAGTCTGGGCGCTATACAGCTGAAGGCCCTGTCACCCATGGAGTGTAGATTAGTGTGGGGCACAACAAGATTGCCAGAATCGGAGGACCTTAGTGGGCGCGCAGGCACATAGTGAAGGAGAAGGTCACTGATGTAGTTTGGCGCAAGGTTATTTAAGGCTTTGTTGGTTATTAGTAGGATTTTATATTCAATTCTGTAAGGCACAGGGAGCCAGTGAAGACGGAGCAGGATGGGTGTGATGTGCTCGCTGCTGCTGCTGGTTCGAGTAAGGACTCTTGCAGCCGAGTGTTGAATAAGCTGGAGCAGTGTTATAAGATTAGATGGGGCACCTGTCAACAGCGAGTTACAATAATCTATGCGGTATGTGATAAAAGCATGGACAAGTTTCTCAGCATTAGAAAAGGAGAGGAAGGAGCGAACACGGGATATGTTACAGAGGTGAAAGTAAGAAAGTTTCTTAATGTGATTTATGTGGGCAGAGTAAGAAAGGGAGGAATCAAAAATGACACCAAAATTCTTTGCAGTAGAGGCAGGTCTGATGAGATCACCACCAAGATTGACTGGGAAGGAGATCATTTTATTAAGTTGCATTTTAGTCCCAATTTGCAGGAGTTCAGTTTTGTTGCAGTTTAATTTTAAAAGAGTTCTGCTCCATCGAGGTTTTGTTTTAATTTCACTAAGGCAGGTTGTGAGCTGAGAAAGCTCTAATGAAGTTCCACTTTCAACACTGAAGTAGAGTTGAGTATCATCTTCATAAAAATGATAGCCCAGTCCATAGTTACGAATAATAAGGCCAAGGGGAAGCATATAAATACAAAAGAGAAGAGGGCCTAGGACAGAGCCCTGAGGAACTCCTTGTGTGACTGGCGCCAAGCTGGATCTGCTGTTGCCAAGACTAACAAACTCTTGCCTATCAGTCAGATAGGACTTGAACCACTGGAGGGCAGTGCCAGAGATACCCAGCATGTCCTCCATTCTGTACAGTAGAATGTCATAGCCCTGAGGTCTAATAGAATTAATATGCTGGTTTGTCAAGAGTCTGCTGCCATAAGCAAATCATTGGTTACCCGTAGCAGAGCAGTTTCACAGCTGTGCTGCACCCTGAAACCAGACTGAAAGGGTTCCATCAAGTTATTAGACGTTAAGTAATTGGTGAGCTGGGAAGCTACAACACGCTTAAGAGCTTTTGACAGGAAAGGTAAGTGGGAAACAAGCCGGAAATGATTAAGATTGTCAGCATCAAGACCAGACTTTTTTAACTTTGGGGTTACAGAAGCGATTTTAAAAGTGAGCGGCACAGAGCCAGTGTCAAGGGATGAGTTTATTATTGTTGTAGCAGTCGGGATTATGGCATGAAGGCAGGATTTAAGTAGTGTGCTGGGGATGGGGTCCAGTACACAAGTAGTCGGTCTCATCTTACAAAGCAGAGAACTGCTTGATGTATTTATGTTAGTCGAATTATTTAGATCTTTAATTTTGTTATGGAAAAAGTGGAGGAAATCCTCACAGACTTCAGTAGAAGAGGTAGTTGGGCCAGATGCAGGTTCGAGTAGTTTATTAACTACAGAAAACAAAACCCTTGGGTTATTGTGGCCACTTTCTATTATTCTGCCATAGTGGGTGTTCTTATCAGCAGTTAGTGCTTCTCTGTAAGCTCTTTGGTGGTCAGAGAACGCCTGGATGTGCACGGTGAGGCCTGTCTTACGTGACATTCTCTCAAGGCGTCGGCCAGCTGCTTTCATAGATCGCAATTCTGAGTTATACCAAGGAGCTGAACGTTTAAAGGAAACCTCCTTATGTTTTAAAGGAGCTGTTTTATCTAATGCTGAATGAAGGGCTGAGTTATAGTGGTCAACAAGACTATCAAGTGTTGACGGAATAGGTGAAGACAGTAAAAGATCAGAAATGGATCCAGAACGGATAGAGGGACAGATATTTTTAAGGTTTCTGTAAGAAATTTGTAGTTTACAGTTAAGAGGAGGTAAAGGCAGTGAGACAATGAAAAATACTGCTTTATGGTCAGAGAGTCCCAAATCAGTGCTGTAAATATTGGCAACAGATAGTCCAGAAGTGCTGATCAGATCCAATAAATGACCACCAGAGTGGGTGGGAAAATCAACATGTTGTGTCAAGTCAAAACAGTCCAGTAAGGATAGGAATTAATTTCTCAGTTTAGATGTAGTAGTGTCAATATGGATGTTGAAATCACCAAGAAGGATAATTCTCTGAGAGTAAGAGCTTAGGTGGGTTAAAAGTTCAATCAGATCAGATAAAAAGGATGCATTGTCTTTTGGGGGACGATAAAGAACAAAGAGTGAGACAGGACCTGTTTCCGTTATTAGTTTAAGAGCCAGGCACTCAAAAGACAGTGGACAGTCAATTGGGATTCGTTTGATATTTAAGTCTGCTCTGATAATTACCGCTAGCCCACCTCCTTGTCAAGAGCTGCGAGGTTCTGTATGGAAAGTGAAACCAGGTGGAGTCATCTCCGTGAGACGCGTCAATTCGTTTGGTTTTTTGCCAAGTCGCTGTTAAACACAGTATATCAAGATTGGTGTCAGTGATGAGTTCTGACAGCACCAATGCTTTGCCATTAAGAGATCTCGAGTTAAACAGTGCAATATTAGTTAATGAAGCTTCTTTTTGCCCAGAGCCGTGATCAGGGTTTATTTCCACACAGTGTAAATTTGGCACACTGATACTTGTATTTCCAGGGCCATGAGAAGGAAGGCTTATTCCTGAGCAAATGCTGCCGGTTGTCTCGACCTGACCCTCGATGTATATATTTCGGGCGCTGCAAAATACCGGTGTCTTTTAGGATGTTCCAATCAGACCATTTGCTCTTGACTAATAAGAAGGAGTTTGTCATCAGAGTATTTTAGCATGATACTTGGCAGTACTTATCTGAACAGCAGTGGAGAAGCAGCACAGCATAGCGGAACCATTAGGACAGGCGGGTGTGGTAGAGTAGATGAGGTGAACGGCGATAGCAAAGCAGCAGAAAGCATAGCAGGAGGAGCTAGCAGGATTTGGAGGTTCCAATACATAGCCACAAATAGTAACGCTTGTTAATTCCATGCGTGATCGCCCCGGAGCCATAATCCAGGTTAGTATGAGTGTCAGATCAGATCCCAGTCGTAGTGTACTGTAAAATGAATCGGGAGCAGATCAGTACAGCGAATATGATCACGGAGACAGATCATCCCGAGGTCATATATGCCAGGTACAAAGAAATGTTCGGAGGTCTAGTCCCGCGCTCCACAGACTCAGCTGTTCCCAGTCAAAGTAGAGTCCATAAAATGTGTAAATATTAAGCCAAATCCATGCAATTCAAGTCGGCTGTATCCACGAACTATACGTACAATAAAATAAATAAAACAAGCATGAGAAAGTGTAGAATTAAAGCAAATTTTGCGAAAAGTGTTGTTAACAGGGAGGAGCGGCAGCTGTTTATTCTCCATCATTTTAATACAGCAATATACAGAAACAAATTGGTCATTTAACTGTGTCGAGTTACCATATAAAGCAGCAGTTATTTTTTCCTTTTTTTCTCTCAAATCAACCCTTTAGTTTCTAAATTCAATCACTTCCCTGTTAAGTCTGTCATTAGGTACCAGTCAGTATAAGCAGCAGTTGCTGACACCCCCTTTTGGTATGGTATAGAACTGTTGCATCTAACCAAACACATCAAGCTTATTGTCACAAAATTACTCGAGCTTTGTTGCAAATGCAACTTTACAAATTTTATTTGAAACAATGAAACACTCCTTTATGCACAAGGAAATGGTTTACAATGCTTATCAGGTCAATACAAAGATTTCCCTGGAATCAAGGACTAATCAGTGGAAAAGGAAGGGCTAGCTGCTGTAACACTGCAAAATCTGACAAAGTAGAATGAAACAGTAACTGGCGGACCAACATTGGTCATGGCACTACCTACTGAGCACACTGGGTGCAAAAAGTAAATATACAGTAACCATCACAATTCGCCAGGGTTACGTTTCCAGAGCACCCGTGAATTGTGAAAAACCGCAACTTTTGGATGTGGTTAAAAAATCCCTCTTAAATGCCTATTTCTATAGTTTGCGAGTTTGGATGAATAGTAACTTTCTCAAATTAAAAAAAGAGAAAACTGAAATCTTAGTGATTAGCAATAATGGATACAATGAGGCTATTAGAAATAAACTGGATACATTAGGATTAAAAGTCAAGACGGAGGTAAAAAGTTTAGGGGTAATTGTTGACTGAAATCTGAATCTGAATCGCAAATCCAGTAGTTCAACCTTCTCCTGGAGTGTTTTAAATTTCTTCTGGCACTCAGGCTCAGTGCCAGAAGCCTTAGAATATGCAGGGCAATTCTGCAACATCTTGTGTGTTTAAGAATAACAAAATGAATACAATAACAAAATGGAAAACACGAGGACACTCAGCTGGAGTCGCGTCACAGGGCAGCAATCAATCAGCAGCAAGAAGAAATTAATAACACTCTCGGATTGGTTACTTTCACCATCCCAAACCACGACTCCCTCAGCGGTGGTAAACCCACTCACCTGGAGACGCGTCACAGGGCAGCAATCAATCAGCAGCAAGGAGAAATGAACAACGCTCTTGGATTGGCTACTTTCACCATCCCAAACCGTGTTTTCCTCAGTGGTTGCTTCCTGTTCTCTCTACAGCACAGTATTGCCACGAAAAAAGCCATAAAAAATTGCGGAGAATTTTGCGCTTTCAGCTAACAATTAATAGTTAGCCGCTAAGGAAAAATCCGCGAATGACTGAGTCCATGAGCCCTGAACTGCGACTTCACGGGGGTCTACTGTATACATTAAGCTTATAGCTACAAAGGTTTTCCTGCTTTGCTAAGGTAAAGGAAATCCCTTCATCACCCCCATTTCTAATTAAATAACACCAAAATACCTACCACTTTACAGAACGAGTCTAATTACAGAAAACCAAAACCCTAATAAGAAAATCTTCCTACTACTTAAAGCGGTTTACCGCCACTATATTTTCTACTTTTAAGTTTCATATTCAAAAGAAACATATTTTGATCTTTCCTGGGTTTTCCCCATCTCTTTCATGATCCTTCCTGGAGCTGTGATGCTCCAGGTAATGCAAGAAGACACATGAGCAACACGCATGAAAAGTTGACTGTACCACAGCTTGCAAATGCAGCATAAGCTGCAAGAATGACTGATACTGTGATTGTGCAGGTGACCAAGTGTTGCAATAGCGTGTAACAAAAAATTTATAATAAAGTATAAAGAAAGAAAAACTCATAAGTCATGTTAATTTAGTGTCCAATCAGTCATTAGATTTTAATTCAATGAGCAGCTGCCGTTGTACTGTTTTACTTATTATGTACTCATGCTGCCTGTGGACTCCTTAAAAGGTCAACAACAAAGTACATGATTTATAGTCAGTCCACTGGCTTATAACTGTGTTTCCTTCCTTCAATGGTGTTCTGCTTAAAGACATGATCAAGGCATTCACCGTCTTCAGGCATTTTGCTGTTGCCTGCTTCAGACTATTTCCTGATGAATGCAGTTTCTTAGGCGTCACCTAGGGTCTCTTTTACACCATTTATGATATCTCTGTATTATAAAAAAAAATTCTGGGAGAGATAGACTAGGGAGACGAGACACTTAAAAGACCCGCAAGACGAAAGAGATTGGCCACGGAGCATCCCGCAGGGACCTTAAAAATGAGATTCTTGCAAGTCATGCCCTATTTACAACCAATATCAAATAAGACTACGGGCAGATCAAGGCTTTGAGCACACACAGATCCAGGGCTCTCAGAGCATATAAAGCGTATAAGGACAATATGTTATAGATGAAATGTTGGCGACCAAGCAAAGAAGAAAAAGCAGCGCGGAGAAAAGAGACTCAAAAGTGTAGGAGAGAAAAAATGCAAAAAAGAAAAAAAATAATCTAGGTGAAAATTCACAAACTAAGGTAATCAGCCCGGAAACAAGTGGAATTGAAAAAAAAGCAGGTCCAATCGGGCTCAGAAGTAAAAGACAAAAAGTAAAAGACAAAGTAGAATTTTAGAAAGATGTTCAAAAACATTGTTGCAATACACATGCAGAGCAGGTTAGAGATTATGAAAGCAGTGAAATTCGAAAGACTCAAAAAAAAAAAAAATATGTCGTGATAGAAATGCAGAGAAAGTTAAAGAATATGAAAGCAGGAAAATTAGAAAGTATCAAAAAAAAAAGAAAGCAAAGATCGCAGTAGCATAAACAAATGGAAATTATTACTCAAAAAAAGGGAAAATAATCACCACGGACCAAGTGTTATTGAAAAAAAAGCAGGACAAAGCGAGGTCAGAAATAGAAGATAAAGAGTAGAAAACAAAGTAAAACGCCATAAAGAGGTTAAAAAACAAGGGGGCCAAACACATGCAGAGCAGGTTAGAGATAATGAAAACCGTGAAATTCAAAAGACTCAAAAAAAAAAAAAAAAACGTAGGCGCGAAACACATGCAGAGCAAGATACAGAATATGAAAGCAGAAAAAAAACAAAAAGTGTCAAAACAAAGAAAGCAAACATCGCATTAGCGCAAACAATGAGAAATTATTACTCGGAGAAATAATGAAAAGGCAAATTGAGATCGAATATATGGATATAGGTGATATGTCAGAAGTATGTAAATATTGTAAGGTTTTGAAGTTTAAGTCAGAGAATTTCAAAAACGGGGTTTACCTCACATGCATTTTTTGGTTACTTTGCAAAAAAAAAATATTAACTGCTGATGATGTAGATCATTTTGTCTGTGCTGAAATTCCAAACAGAGAATTCCCATCCTGAGTTATGGTACAAAGTCATTAAACACATGTCTCACGGACCTCATTTAAAAGATTCAGCATGTTGGGACCGAAAGATTCCAAACATAGTTTTTACCAAAGTTCTGAAATAAAAGTGAAACTAATGAAATAGCAACAATTCAAAGAAAAAAAATCTTAAAAGTGTGTATCTGGAAAACCAAACACGAGGGTTGGCGAGTGAAGCCCCCTTATTATTTAAAAGAGACTACTAGCATTCTCAACAGGATAGAAGTTTAGGGGGTTAATTTGTCTGCCTTAGGAAACTGGATTTAAATATTAACTGTTTTAGTAGTAAATGGGTTTTACCCTATGCCCTCTAGGTTTACTTTCACATTCCAGAGACATGTGTGGTAGGTATATTGCAGACTTTAAGTGGTTCTGTGTGGATGTGTAGGAGAGTGGGCTACAGGATGAACTCTTTTCTCATTCAGCACTATTCTCTGTCTCACATGTGATGCTGCAATGAAGGTATTAAATGTAAACGTTTACATAGGTGCACTTACAGAAACATAAAAAAATCACTACAGTCAGGCAATCCCTTCTTCAAATCATAATACTGTACAAGCATTTAAACTATAAATGAAGCATGCATATATACTGTATATCCTTACTTTTATGAGAGATTAGCTTTAGCAGCAGCTCCATATATTTTTTTCCTCAAAGTTTCATTGCTAAAACACTGCCATTTGTGGAACAGAATTCTGGATTCCCGCTCAGCTTGTTGCCATTCATAGAACTCACCAGGCAAGTGGTTTAGAAAATGAATAAACAAATTGATATGCAAATGACAAAGTAAGAATATTCTTAGAGGCTTACTCTTATTTAGAATGTTCTTGGTTTTTCTATTGTTATTGCTCATTCAATCCATTCTCCAAAAATGGACCAAAATGACACTCTAAGAAAATCTAAGAGATTTCAGATTAAAGAAATTTCACAGATGCTAAAAATGTTAGTCAAAAATATTAAGTATTACTCGCATTATGAAATAGTTATGTCTATAGTAAAGGTGATGCCCTGGTCATGCTCGGCATGTATTTATGCCTTCTGCACATTTTGGAGAAGCAGTCAGAAATGACAGTGTGTTGAAGGACATAAACAACACCTTGTTATAGGAGGACTTTAACAAAACTGAAATTTTAATAATTTCATAGCTAGGTGTCAGCCTATACAGTAATCCCTCCTCGATCGCGGGGGTTGCGTTCCAGACCCGACGCGATAGGTGAAAATCCGCGAAGTAGAAACCATATGTTTGTATGGCTATTTTTATATATTTTAAGCTCTAATAAACTCTCCCACCCTGTTAACATTATTAGAGCCCTCTAGACATGAAATAACACCCTTTAGCCAAACGTTTAAACTGTGCTCCATGACAAGACAGAGATGACAGTTCTTTCTCACAAATAAAAGAATGCAAACATATCTCATCTTCAATTGAGCGCCGTCAGGAGCATAGAATGTCAGAGAGAGTGCTCGCTAAGAAAAGCAAAAAATCAAAAAATCAATACGTGCTTTTAAGTATACAGAAGCACCGCGATAAAGCGGCATTTTGTAGAGGAGCCTCCGTGTCCTCTGTGCAAACAGCCCCTCTGCTCATACCCCCTCTGTCAGGCAGAGAGAGTGAGAAAGATAGAGAGAAGCAAACAAGCACCGCGTGGGAAGCATATCTTTTATCATTGAAGAATTTTAGTTAATATGTAATACATGCTGTGATTGGGTAGCTTCTAAGCCATCCGCCAATAGCGTCCCTTGTATGAAATCAACTGGGCAATCAAACTGAGGAAGCATGTAACCTAAATTAAAAGACCCATTGTCCGCAGAAAGCAGCGAACCAGCGAAAAATCCATGATATATATTTAGATGTGCTTACATTTAAAATCCGCGATAGAGTGAAGCCACGAAAGTCGAAGCGCGATATAGCGAGGGATTACTGTACTCTTAAATCTGTATAGCAGTGCAGCCTTTTGAGATCACCATGCACATGACAAAAATGTCAAAGTCCATTAAGACATACAGTGCATGCCATTTTACCGAAACTTCATAAAGTCCAAGCTTAGTAAGTGAAAGATGTGTTGTCCCTGAATTTTGAGCAGTAAGCTGTCATGTTCACCTCCAGTTTAAAAATGCCTTTACCAACAAGCCACAAGTGAATGGGCCTAGGGTTTATGCACCTTGTCCAAAGCATTGCTGACATTTTAATACAGTATGCACAGAATGCAAACCGTAATGACTAGGAAATGCAGGTAGCTGTTGTGTAACTCAAACTACCGTACTGTTTAAAAATATTAAACTGAGACAAGTGCACAGTGTACCTATGAGTCACGACACAAGTACTACAGTATATCCAATATGTTACATATATTTTGTAACACCAAGGAACTATGTATATAAAAAAGGGTAGAACAGACTTTTTCTTAGTAGACTTCATTCCTTTAATGTGGGTAGTTACATCCCTCACATCACCTACAACTCTGTGATGGACAGGGTGATTTTCTACCTAATGGTGTGCTGGGACAGTAACATTGTTGTCCTCCAAAACAATAAACCATTCAAAAGGGGAGGCTCTGTTATGGGACACTCCCCTGAACCCAGGGGTAGTACTGAAGGACAGAATGAAAATAAAACTGAGCACCATTATGCACAATGCATCACATTCTCTCTCTGACACAATAACATTGAGGACTTTCTTTCAATGAATCATTCAGCAGAAGTGTGTGAAGAAACACTACTGGCGCTCCTTTATACCAACAGCAATACATCTGCATAATGCCTCACTGTGAATGTGAATGACAAGTCAGAACATTTCTTGCATTTTAGTCATTCTGGTGTGTGTACATTTCTTAATTTGTTTGTTTATTTATTTATTTAAATGACCTTCTATTTAGTGGACTGGCACCCTGCCTGGGGTTTTGATGCTGCCTTGCGCTCTGTGTTTGCTGGGATTGGCTCCTGCAGACTCCCGTAACCCTGTGTTAGGATGTAGCAGGTTGGAAAATGACTGACTGACTTTCTATTTAAAAAATAAATATAGTATTTAGATGATGTTTTGGACAACACTCAAAACAACAACAAAACACATTCCTATTTACAGAAGGGATTTGTTAAACCAACTTTTTAGACATGCAACACTGGAGCTTATTATGATGAGGAGTTCAAGATTCATATAAGATTAAATCTATTGAACTCATCAACATGCATAATAAATTCTCTGAGTTTCCAGATATAGAAGTGAATCTTAATGTCCGTTGAGTTAAGTAAAGACGATAGATAGACCTGGCAACTGTTACTGTATTAAACTCAGGATACAGTCATGGAATGACTGCCTTGTTCACTGTCCCAAAGTTAAAATATGAAGCTGACTGAAATTTGGCTTTAATTATGAACATTTTTACACTTAGGTTACCTGGTGTTGGTTTTCATAGCAAAATTCTCAAAAGAACATCCTACATTTGATATCAGCTCCAAGTATCCAGTGTCTGGTGAGAAAGAAAAAACTTAAAACATTAACTTCCATTCCTTTATGAGGAAAGGCTGACCTCTGATACTATCAGAAGACCCCTGAAGAATGTAAGATATTTATGGTCTATAAGAATGTTTAAATTGATTCTAAGTGGGTATAAATAGAAGGGTGTATTCCTTAGGAATGCAAATGGCTGTTTATTTCATGTTTTAGGACATTCCAGTATGTCATAAATTAAGATTTAACCTTAAGCTATGTATAACCTCAGAATGAACTGCTAGGGTTTTTTTTTCTTTTCTAGGATATAAAAGAGAGAACGGGTTTAGTTTAGATATTCTACTAAAACCCAAATCAGTTAACTGAGTTGGGAAGAGGTAGTCTCACATTCTCTCTACTCACCAAGAATTAAGAATAAAGAAAATATTTTTACTTTAATTGGGTTTAAGTTCTTCTGTTGTTTCCGACTTCAGTGCTCACAGTTTTAGCGGCCAACGTGGGGCAGAGACGGCCAAGCGACTCCTTGATCGGGATCGTCCAGAGGACCGGTAAAAGGACCGACACCAGCCGGGTCGGGAGGACCAGATCCGGAAAAGGTTAGGACTGGCCTGCCTCGGGCGACTCCTGCATGGGGAATCCTTGACCTCCTCTGATTCTTCCTGAAAGTCAAGTGAACTGGAAACTTCCAGATGGGAGGAAAATTCTTGGTGAGTACCTGGGATTTTCTTAACTGGGAAAGATAGACTTAGCCGATTAAGGTGCTTCCGGACGGAAATAAAAAGTGCCAGAATAGTTAGTGAGTACGCCCCTTGGAATTGAAAGAAATATTAAAGGAAAGGAGGGGTGGAAGAACAGAAAACTAGAAAAGGAGTACTTTTTGATCTGGGCGCCGAATAAGTGAGGTGTTGAGAAGGCTTAGTTAGTACGCTTCCTGAAATTGGACGGAGTCTTATACCGGCTCGGAAAAATAAATAAAAGGCAGGGAGTGGGAAGAATAGATAAAAGGGAAAACACCTCACGGGCGGGACAACAAAGCACTGTTGCGGGAGGGCGAGACTCTTTTGCCTCTATAGTCTGGTCATATTCCTGCTCCAACGGGTTAATCTGCTGTGGATACCATAAGCGATAACTAGCTGTTAGACGACTGGAAAGGGGTTGGCACTGAACTGTCAAAGCCCCAGACTCAGTGGTCAACAAAACTGTTAGTCCGCTAAAGCCACGAAGCAGCAGATAGTGATCCAGGAAACGGAAGGGACTGGAGGCAGAAAACCGCAGGGGCTGTAACCTTATACTTTGTAGTATTAGTGCTATCCAAAAATGGGAAAAACAAATAGTAAACCAGTCAAGATCCCTTTAGGAACTCAAAAGTCTTTGTTGGAAGGATTGTTTTCAGAAGACTTACCACACCCCAGTATGAGTCCGAAGGGAGGATCACCTAGAAAATTAGTGGAAAAGACAACAGGGCTAGACTTTAAAAAAGCGTGTAAGAAATGGAATAAACAAAGCAGTGGTAGATGGCCAGTTGAGGGAACTGGGGATATTTTCGAAATACAAGAAATTAGAAAAATCCTCTGTAGAAACATGCAAAGCTGCTGGAAAATGGGTCCCTATAGGATGGATATGTTTGATAGATGGGAACTAGTAATTAAAGATCGAGCAATTGAGGCGATGCGGAAGCGCAATGAGACGCTTTCTGCTGAAATTAAGACCCGAAAAGAAAAAGAAGAGATGTTGCTAGCATTACAAAAGAATAAGACAGAGACAGAGCCAGAAAATAGGCGAAAGAAATCGGATAAAAAGAATCCCCTTTTGGGGATGATTTACGCAATCATTCACACCCCACATCCTTATCAACCCCTACCACCTCTTCCTCCTGCTCCAAATGCCCCACCGGCTCCTCTTGTAGCCGATGATTTACCCGGAGCAGATTCACAGTTTCACTATGACTCGTCTTCTCATTCAGACCCGGATGACGACGACCGAGGCGCCCGGCTTGGAGACAATACTAAATCTCAGCCACATGCTTCACTTCAATCCCTATTTCTAGTCATACAAGAAGCTGAACATTACAATCACACCGAAGCCCCCGATTGGGATGCAGCTTTATTTCATTAACACCGCAGAATTCTGGAGCCGAATTTTCAAGCCCTTTAATACAAGTCCCAAACCCCAGGCACAACCCAAATCAACCCGCGGGAGCTAATAATCCCACCACTGTTATGATACATCGAAATTGGGACATCCAAGAATTAAAAGATGTGGTGTCAGAACTGCCAGATCCAAAGGGAGTCGGCGGCTTAAAATTTGTTGAATCACTTCAGCAGCTGGATGACATGTATAAACCAAATGCTGCGGAATGGACGCAGGTGCTGCACAGAAAGCTAGGCACCACCTGGGAAACAGTAAATCACGGAACCAGAGGGGATGGAAATGCTTGGAGATGGGATGAATCCTTGAATCCGTGATAATCAGGAGCCCCAATTTTTAGAACAATGGGAATTATTAAAGACCGCAATTGCAGGAAAATACAAAAAGGGAACAGATTGGTCACTTATATCAGCTGCCAAGCAGCGGAAAGATGAGACGGTTGATGAATGGGCCCATAGAATTCAAGACCTGATGGCTAATCATTCTGGTTTGCGAGAACGAAGATCGAAACCGCTGCCGTTCCCCTTTTTTGTCTCGGGTTTAAGAAGCGACATACAGAATAAAGTCAGAACGTCTTGCATAGGCTGGGAAAGTGCTACTTTTGAGGAAGTGAAACGCCATGCTGAGCATGCTGAGAGACAATCTAAACAAAAAGAATATGATACGCAAACTAAATTGATAGCGGCACAGCTTCAATATTACACCGGGGGAACGGGTAGGGGCAGAGGATTTCAAGGTCGTGGTCATGGCAACTCCTTCAGATGGAGAGGAAGTGGAAAGGGAAGAAGGCTCCAGCCCTCCATGCCTACTGACCAGTTCACCCAGATACCTAAATCATCAGAACAGTTTCACACACCTTACACCTGCTACAACTGCGGTGAAGCTGGCCATTTCAGACGTAATTGCCCAAACAAGCGCTCACCTCCACCACTTCCACTCCCGGAACCCAGTGATATTCCCTGGTCCTAGGAATTAGCAGGGACCCCAGCCATTTTTCCAGTTTCCCTTGCTCACCATCATGCTGATGCAGACCCTTTACTAACTTTGATAGTAAATGGTAAGGAAACTGTTTTCCTTGTGGACACTAGAGCTACCTGCTCAACTTTATCGCTGTTGGAGGTCCCTGCCTCGAAAGACACTGTGAAGGTCCTCACTGCCTCAGGACAACCTCATACTTTATCAGTATCCAAGCCTCTTCAAGTTCAACTGTCCACTGATAGTTCAATTTTGACACATCGATTCCTGTTAAATCATCTGTGTCCAGTTAACTTATTGGGAAGAGATCTCATGACTAAACTGTCTGTTTCAATCTCCTTATCTGAACAAGGATTCTATTGCTCCATTCCTAAGCTCCTGTGCCAAACTCTCCGACCCCTCGACCTTCTTTTGCTGCCTGGACCCTAAACATTTCCCCACAAATACTCCTTCTTAATGCCCTCCATGCTTTCCCGTCCTGTAATTTTCCCCACCTCCAAGTCCCTGACACTCTTCACTGTACTGCCCAATATTTCCACACTGAAGTTGATATCCCTTGGTTTGAATCTTTTCTCTCCTCAGCCCCTTGTCCAGAGAGTCTTCACATCCCTTGTATTTTCATCTCTCCCACTAAAGCTGCTGCTTCAGTTCACCTTACACACTTACAAAACACTTTCTATTTAGAAGGTGCAGTCCCCCATGTTTCCCTGGCAAAATCTAACACTGCTCGTTGGGTAGAAATTGGGGACTGGGTTGAACAATGTCAAAATAGGACTGATTGGACATACATTTCACCAGGAATTTTTCACCCTTGATCACCTGGTTACTAAGGTGATAATCCAAATCGACCTGCCAGTCGTTGTTCCCTCTGTCACCCGTCTCCTTCTCTGTATTCCTTGCAAAGAGACTTTTTCCCTTGGCTATCTACAATTCCTGACATTCTGTGGTCTCAGGGAAAAAACGATTTTGGCAGAATCGCAAATTGTGAACCTTTAGTGGTCTTCCCAAAGTCATCCTTCCGGCCTCGTCGTGCACAATATCCTCTTTCTCCCGAGGCTGAACTTGGAATTGCTGCTGTACACAAAGACTTAGTTGAACGGGGAGCTATAATTCCTATTCAGTATTCTCCTGTTAACTCTCCCATTCTGCCAATAAAGAAAGCGGATGGATCTTGGCTTCGTCCAAGACCTCAGACAAGTCAATTCTGCTATCTTTCCTAGAGCACCGATCGTACCTAATCCTTCCACTATTCTGTCTACTATCCCTCCTTCTGCATGTTATTTCTCCGTTATTGACCTTGCAAATGCTTTCTTTTCTATTCCTGTACACGCTGATTCGCAATTCTGGTTTGCTTTTACTTTTCAAAATCGCCGCTGGACCTGGACTGTTATGCCACAAGGTTATACGGAAGCTCCTTGTATATACGGACAGGCGCTTGCTCAAAACCTGGAAGGCTTCTGGCCTAACAGGGGAAGTGTATTAATACAGTACGTTGACGACTTATTGCTCTGTAGTGAAACAGAGGAAGCATGCGTGCAAGATACGGAATTATTATTAAGATATCTTGCGGAAAATGGCCACAAAGTCTCTAAAGCAAAGCTGCAGCTAATTAAAACCACTTCAAGTACTTGGGGCATGACATCACTTGTGGTACCAGAGCTCTGTCAAAAGACCGCATAACCACCATCCAAAATCTTCCCAGACCGGTCACAAAGCAACAGGTAATGTCTATATTAGGCATTCTTGGTTATTGTCGTCATTGGATCCTAAATTTATCCGAAAGAGCACAGCCCTTACAAATTCTAGCTAACACTGTCAACCTTCCTCTTACAGGCCGTGTACAGTGGAATGAGCAGGCTGAGAAGGCTCTGTGTGATTTAAAAAGTGCATTATTTTCTGCGCCTGCTTTATGACTCCCTGACTATTCTCGTCCATTCACTCTCGTGGACGAAAAGGGGGGATATATGAATGCAGTATTAACACAGCTCCATGGAGAAAAACAGAGGCCAGTAGCTTATTTTTCAAAAAAACTAGATCCAGTGGCTACAGGACTTCCGACTTGTCTTAGAGCAGTTGCAGCAACCACTGAGGCTGTGCTGGCAAGCACGGATATTGTGCTCATGAGTCCCCTGACAGTGAAAGTGCCTCACGCTGTTCACTCCATTTTAGTTCAGGCTACAACCTCACACCTCACTACTGCAAGGGCAATACATTATCAAAATGTACTCTGTACCCTGTCAAATGTCACTATTGAAAGGTGCTCAACTCTGAATCTGGCTACCCTACTTCCCACTGAGGGAGAGGGGGAACCACACAACTGCCATAAAGAAATAACAAAGGTCCTGAAACCCAGGCCAGATCTCCAGAAAACTCCACTAGAAACAGGAGAAGTACTTTATGTGGACGGTTGTTCCTTGAGATTGGACGATGGGACACTCTCCACCAGTTATGCAGTAGTCAAAGGAGATCACTTACTTGAAGCAAATTGAATCTCTTCAAACTTAAGTGCACAAGCAGCTGAGTTAATAGCTCTGACCCGAGCTTGCCAGTTGTCCAAAGGTAAGGTCATAACTATCCATCCATCCATCCATTATCTAACCCGCTGAATCCGAATACAGGGTCACGGGGGTCTGCTGGAGCCAATCCCAGCCAACACAGGGCACAAGGCAGGAACCAATCCTGGGCAGGGTGCCAACCCACCGCAGGACACACACAAACACACCCACACACCAAGCACACACTAGGGCCAATTTAGAATCGCCAATCCACCTAACCGGCATGTCTTTGGACTGTGGGAGGAAACCGAGGCGCCGGAGGAAACCCACGCAGACACGGGAGAACATGCAAACTCCACGCAGGGAGGACCCGGGAAGCGAACCCGGGTCTCCTAACTGCGAGGCAGCAGCGCTACCACTGCGCCACCGTGCCGCCAAGGTCATAACTATTTACACGGATTCCAGATACGCCTTTGTTGTCTGCCATGATCATGGGGCATTATGGAAATTAAGGGGATTCAAAACCAGTACTGGTAAGCCCATACAACACCAGAAATTAGTGGAATCCCTTCTCGAAGCTATAACAGACCCATCAAAACTGGCAATAGTTAAAGGCCAAGCCCATACTGGGAAACAAACTCCAGTCAGCCAAGGAAATGAACTGGCTGACCATTTTGCTAAACAGGCCGCTTATAATATTACACCAGTCTCTCTATTCCAACAGAAGGATGACAAAGACCTTGATAATCAAATTATTTCTTTACAGGGACCGAGAAAGGATAAAGTGGTCCCGAGAAGGATCCCTCTCTGCTGGGGTCTGGACCCATAAGCAAACTAACAAACCTTTCCTCCCAAAAGCTTCTTTTCCAGGAATGGCAAAATCGCACACGGCCTGGATCATGCAGGAAAAGACAATATGACTTAGGATGTCGAGCGGCATTGGGAAACCTCAGGGTTCTCTACATATGCTGAACAATTCTGCCGACGATGTGCACTATGCCAAAGGTTTAATATAGGTAAAGGTACTCAGGTAAGCCCCGCCGTCACTTCTAACCCAATGGGTCCCTTTGAACACCTGCAAAAAGATTTCATTGAGTTAACACCGTCTAAAGGCTACCGTTATTGTTTGGTAATTGTTGATGTGTTCTCCCGATGGGTGGAAGCTTTCCCTTCTAAACATGCAGATGGCAAAACTGTGGCTAAAGCTCTAATAAAAGAAATTATTCCAAGATGGAGAATACCACAGAAACTGCAGACCGATAATGGTACCCATTTTGTGAATTCTGTAATAAATGAGCTGACTACTTGGCTCCAGATAAATGTGCATCATTATTGCAAATACCATCCCCAAAGTGGAGGTATTGTAGAAAGCTGCAATGGTACCCTAAAATAAAAATTGGCAAAAATCTGTGAGCAGACAAACTTAACCTGGCCAGATGCTCTACCCCTGGCCTTGATGGGGTTGAGAGGAAGAACACATCGGCAGTTGGGACTATCACCATTTGAAATTTTAACTGGACGCCCCATGCCCATTGGCATGGTTATCGGAAATGTTACTCTGCATACTGTGGACAATGATCTTCTCTCTAGTCTTGCAGGTCTCCGAGCCTCCCTGATGGAAGTCCACGAACAAGTTAACAAGGCTTGGCGGACCGGTCCCCCACCAACGGAGTTCAAGATCCCCCTTGGAACCTGGATACTGGTCAGAGACACCCGAAGGAAACATTGGCATCAACCTCGCTGGAGGGGACCATTCCAGGTGCTATTATCTACACCTCACGCTGTTAAAGTCGAAGGACTTCCTGCCTGGATCCACGTCTCACATTGCAAAGAATGGCATTCTTAGTTCTATTATTAATAACTTCTTTTGTCCCCTTGAACATGGGACAGCGAACTTATGGGGACCTTCCCACATTAACTTTCCAAGTAGGGAAGACTACCTCACTCCAGATTGACTTTTGTACTGTTGCTCCTTGTGGAACCGGCAGCCATGAACAATGGACTAGGGCTGAAAAATATGTGTGTGTGACTACTGTCTCCACTCATTATGGCAGTAATTGTGAAAAATGGCAGTGGGTATTTGCAAATACAGGTACCTATGACTGGGGTTATCAGCCCTGGAAGGCTCAGCAACATGATCTCAAGACAAGGTTCTCTATCATTAAAGGACATACTAGCAGAACGTGTTCACATGATAATTGTAACCCGTTAATTATCACTTTAAAAGACCCGTCACCCTATGATGGGGGTATTTACATATTGGGGGCAGATGTCTCTGGAAAAGATCCTCTTGGGAAATTCATTATTCGTGTCACAGCCCCAAGACCCGATTCTGTCACTCCTACCTCCTTAACCTTCCCTACCACTGTCCTTCCTAATGACTCTCCATCGCACCCTGTGCAGTATTTAAATATTACCTCCTTGTCCTCTACTTTCGCAGTTGAGACTGGTTATGGGGACCAGAACCGATGGCTTCAGTGGGTAATTTACTCTGCTAAACAGGTGAACCAATCAAATTGTTATGCCTGTGCTATGGCCCGACCACATCTGGCCACTACCCCTTTTCCCTTAACAGACCTAATTGCACCCTGCAGGTCTCTGTTGTGTGTTGCAGCTATCTTCCTCCCCGACTCCCCCTAAGGACCCCTTATGTACATCTCTACATCATCTCTTTCCTCCTTTTCCCCCTATGACCCCGCCAATGTACCGTTCATATAAGGTCAATTATACTTGCTTTTCGCGAAAGGGCCTGATTCCTTGAACTTCATGGTAAACTACCACCTGAATGGTGTCATCAGACCTACCTCTTACCTCTTCACTCTTCTGAGTCAGTTTCTCCAGGTAAATCCCGGAAACGTCGTTCTACCCTTGAAATGTTTGATTCTAATGTATATATAGATGGTATCGGAATCCCCAGAGGAGTTCCAAACCAATACAAAGCACGTGATCAAGTGGCCGCTGGATTTGAATCAATTATATTCTGGTGGTCAACAATAAATAAAAATGTAGATTGGATAAATTATCTTTATTACAATCAACAGCGATTTCTAAATTTTACTCGTGAAGCCATCGAGGGCATCCATGAACAACTAGACAAAACTTCTCTCATGATCTGGCAAAACCGGATAGCACTTGATATGCTTTTAGCTGAGAAAGGCAGTGTATGTGCCATGTTTGGGGACAATTGCTGTACCTTCATCCCTAATAACACTGCTCCTGATGGCTCAGTATCTTGTGCACTTGCTGGTCTTACTGCCCTTTCTGTAGAACTTGCAGAAAATTCTGGTATCTCCAATCCCCTTGATGAACTATTTGAACGTGGGTCGGAATTTGGGCCGGATGGTGTAAAACTATTTTCACCACTGTCCTCATTTCCCTTGCAATCATGGTTATTTGTGGTTGCTGCCTCATCCCCTGTATTCGTGGCCTTCTTCAGAGGCTTATTGACACCTCTCTCACAAAAGCCTATTTACTTCATGCTGACAATTCCCAAAACCCTGATTACAACCCTTTGCTTTCGGAACTTTCTCCCTCTTCTGAATATGATGATATTATTCCCGATGATTGGGTCTGATCATTCTCATGTGTACATTTTTTGTGCAAAAGGGGGGAACTGAGAAAGAAAAACCTTAAAACATTAACTTGCATTCCTTTATGAGGAAAGGCTGACCTCTGATACTATCAGAAGACCCCTGAAGAATATAAGATCTTTATGGTCTATAAGAATGTTTAAATTGATTCTAAGTGGGTATAAATAGAAGGGTGTATTCCTTAGGAATGCAAATGGCTGTTTATTTCATGTTTTAGGACATTCCAGTATGTCATAAATTAAGATTTAACCTTAAGCTATGTATAACCTCAGAATGAACTGCTAGGGGTTTTTTTTCTTTTCTAGGATATAAAAAAGAGAACGGGTTTAGTTTAGATATTCTACTAAAACCCAAATCAGTTAACTGAGTTGGGAAGAGGTAGTCTCACATTCTCTCTACTCACCAAGAATTAAGAATAAAGAAATGATTTTTACTTTAATTGGGTTTAAGTTCTTCCGTTGTTTTCGACTTCAGCGCTCACACTGGTAAGAGGTGAAGTTCAGATTTACTATCATGTGTACACATTATATTTAAAATCCTACTATCATGGCTTTCCAAGTCTAGTGACAAGCAGTACAGTTACATCAACAGACAATGAATATAATAGCAAACATTATACAGTATAGTGAATCAAAACTGTTTCACCATAAAAGCCTAGTCCTTTTTTAGAGGGAAAGTGGCAGGAAGAGGGGATGGACTGGACTAGACTGGACTGGACCAAACTTCCCTTATCTAATAGTTTCCTGTCTCTATTTCAGGCCTGTCTGCGCACTTCAGTACACCAGTTGAGCCTTGGTGAATTAACATGAAGATGATAATGTGTAAAGGGGGCTTAGTCAGTGTATATCCGGAAAACAAAACAACCCCACAATTAAATTTGAAAAGTTAGAAATACATTATTTTAGCTACTGAGCTGTCACAGTTAACATAGTGAATTCTAAATAAAAATGTAATGCTTGGTGTGCATCATTTCATGCTGTGGTGTCATTAGAGTATGTAGGTGTCAGTAACATACTAGATTTTTTTCTAGATTCATATGACCATTTGTGAAATGCAGAATAAACCATACAGCCATGGCAATTACCTCCATGTCATTGAACAGTATGAACAATCAAACAAAATAAACACATCCACAAGAACTATTACATTTATTCAACACATCTAAACCAGAGCACATTTGTACAAGTGACAGGCTAATACTGGCAACAATGAGCAGAAGGCCAGAACTAATTATGAACAGAAAGTCAGGTCATCAAAGGGCACAGTCATGCATGCCCTTAAAACTACTCTAGGGTAATTTCATGTCACCCAAAAGCAACTCTTTTTCTGCTGTAAGAGAAAACTGCAGTCTCTAATGGAAACAAACCCACATGAGCATAGAAAGAATTTATGATCACCACATGAAGCAAAACACAGACAGCAATCAAACCAGAACTGAAGTGCTGAGGAATGGAAACACCCTCAGCTATGACACTATGCAGGCTCATTTGTTGAAATTTTAATGTTTCAAAGTCTCCCTGTAGCCAAGCTCCTTCTCATAAATTTCCTTACTTAGGACAAGATTGTAATAGACATATAAAATTAAAATGTGTGACTCCAGCAAACAAAAAGGTAAAAGAGAGCAATTTTCTGTATGATAGACAGAATCGTTAAACAAAAGAGTATTGATTAACAGAGAATGACATATGAAATGCAAGATAAACAATATACTATTTGAGGTTCAATGTATTACAAAAATGATTCTGAACTAAAAACTATGCAATGAAATTTAAACACAAAATGACTATGAGAATTGCTAGTATGTTGAATACATGATTGGGAATTTTGTTGTCTACATTTCTCTTTAAACAGTGGTCTAAACTATAATTCCCTTGTAACAAGATTAATGTCCCTATGTTAGCTATTAAGGCATATTATAAGGATTGTAAAGGATGGCCGGGTTTCACGCCCAGCCCTTCTGCTCATGTTCCGGGGATGCCACCAGAGACTCCGCAGTACATTTCCCCGGGACGCTTGGAACCCTCAACTGAGAGGGTGAACGGGCAGGAGATTCCTGCCTGCTTCCACTCCCGCAAAGTTCGAGCCAAAGGGAGTTGAGTGAACTGCGGCAACTGTGGCCACATCTGGCGGTGTTGTCCTGTGAGGACGTCCAAGTGGCAGCGACGTCGGGGCAACACCCCCAGACCATTTGCTTATATTTCCACAGGGCAGAACTGTAGTGCTGAGGACACCAACTCCCCATTATGGAGAAGACCAGCCCTCGCGGGACGGGCCGCTGAGTCCCACGAGACTCATCTGGAGAGGGGTGGTGTAATGGACAGCCGGGTCCCACGCCCGGTCGGGACGACATTGCTGTATATGGTCCGGGGGAGCAGCCATGGACTTCTCAGTAACTCCCCTGGGACGCTTGATGGCAGCCTCCCTGGTTAATGATGCCTCAGTTTCCCGCATGGTTTCATGGGAAATGGAGTTCTCCCCAACCCTGTGGGGACCCGGGATGGCCGCCCGGGGCGAGGCAGAGATAGTTAAGCCCAGCTGGTTTAATCATCGGCCCCACACGGGAGTGCAATTGGGAACAGGTGAGCAAGCAACAGGAGCACTCTCGGGAGGGCCATAAAAGAAGCCAGCAACCACCACTCTGGGCCTGAATCGGGAGGAAGAGGACGAGGTTGCCTGAGAGGAGTGGTGGGGCCAGCGGAAGGATTGCTGTGTTTAAAGTAAGGTGCTTTGAGACTGTGTTATACCTGTGGGGTTCACGGGGAAGACGTGCCCCACAGGGGAAGATTGTTTGAACTGTGTTTAAGTGTTTGGGACTGTGTTGGGCCTGTGGGACACAGGGAAGATGTGCGCCCACGGGTAAAGAGATAATAAAAAGATTTCTGTTCAATTTACACGTGCCTCAGTGTGAATCTGTGCCGAGTCGCATGCTTTATATAGCGCCTTATTCACAGGATATATGTTAAATCGAACTTGAATTGTGATACACAATGGATGCATTATTCTTGCATAGTTGTTGTATTACACAACAGCACACAGCATGCAGATGGCTTTATTCAAAGTTTAAAATCCAGAAACATATTTTTGCATGTTTCAGTAAGGTAACTTGCAACTTAAATTTAATGAGAATTTAGGCTGCAACCAGAACTGGACAGAACACCTGCCCATCACTGGGCATCAGCATTCATTTCAAGCTATAAACTGTAATTTGGATTTGCAAAAAGTAAATGCATGGTATTTAGGCGTAATTCCCATCTTCATGTACTAAATTACATTCTGCATTCTCAACAGTGGGGAAGCTCAATGGTCAATAACACATTGTTTTGTAGGATCTTTATACAATCTTTTTGCAAAATTAAAATTGGTTTTGTGCAATGTTATGTTGGGCAGAACTCCAGTAAGAGACAAAAGAAACACTGTATTGCTTTCAAGAAGGCAACTGGCATACAGGATGGGAGTATCTGTGAACGTTTCATAAAGCTTAATATGTTATTTTCAGTTGGAAAAGAGGCCAAAAGAAACCACAAAACACATTGAAACTTGTTGCTGCAGTTCATTACACTGTTTAACAATGAACATTTAAATTAATTCAATATAAAGAGGAAAGATAAATCCATACCTGTCCAATATAGAATGAATCAACAGCTGCAGATTAAAAGTTTAACAAAAAGCCTTTTTTCCACAAGGGTCTCCCCGCACCCCCCTTTTTTTAATATTAATATTTGTCATATGGTGGGTGCAGCAACATGCTTTATCAGCGGATGCTCCTAACCGCTCTCTTAATATTATTAGACACTTCAACACATTAGAAGCAAAAGATAGAAAATGACAGAAACCTATTCATTTTCCATACTTATTTCAATACCACGTCAGGAGTGTATTCTGGCAGCTTCAAGGTTGCCAGTTCATTGCAATACATACTCTCACTCACCACAATCGAACTTTCCTAGAGCTAGCTAGACACCTAACTGGCCATTACAAAATAGGAGGATGCTTGAGTAGATCAAGAGATCACCCACAGACACAAGGAGAACATGTACATTTCAAAAGGGCCATGCCCAGGCTGGTATTCCTATCCAGGACTGTGTAGTTGTTATATATCATCACTATATGCTTACAAATATACAGGTTAAGTCAATTCCAGAAGAAAGTACATTAAAATGTAAAAACAACACGTGATATATGAACGATAAGGTAGATTTTCTGGCTTGGCAGTTTGAATAAAGGACAGAAGTCTGATATGAATTATTTACATCACCTTGTCCAAAGCACTTATCACCTAGTTCTCCTTTTCACTTCTTGGTTCTTTTTTCTGCCAATTTATTTGCAATCTACCTACTAGTTTGCCTTTCCCATAGACCATGTTCCCAAGTTTAGGGTCATAAATGTCTCAGTGTTATCTTGTAGGCTCAAAAGGTGTCCCACAAAGATCTGAAGCTATTTTAACAGAGTAGCCCGTTTCATTTCACCTCAGGCATGATCTTTATGTGAAGATCTGAACACCCACCATTCAATTACTCCTGGCATGCTCACCAAGTAGGACAACAACAGTACGCTGTTTTCAGTGCTCCATGGTGGTCTTATTTTGTTCTGCTAATTCAGCCTTTTTAAAGTGATGTCTCCAAAGAGTCGTTCTATGCTTATATACCAGGGCACAAGAGGGCAGGTGTATGTTCGTCTCTCTCTCTCGCTCATACTCTTAAAAGATAGAATGGTCACTCAAGTAATGCTTGCTCACATTTCTTTGGAAACGACAGATTTTAAATAAGAATAATTAATTTGATGTGTTCCTGCATTTTTCATATGCTGAGACATTACATTTCAAATTTATAAAATAAAATGTTATCTAATGTTAAAATAAACTACCTGAAGGGGCTGCACGGTGCTTAAAGTTCATGTTTGATGTGGATCTGCTCTTTGAAACCTGCTTTCTGGTTGAGTTTCATTTAACTAATACTATAATAATTAAACTGAAGCAAGCAATAATCCTCTTTGTGTCACTAAATCGATAAAACAAAGCTTGCTTTCTTGTCTCAGTTTTTGTAACTTTGCTCAACAAATCGTTGAACAAATGCAGAGTACTGTGGAACAGTTCTTTTCCTGCAGTCATATCCTTGCAGATTTATCAAATGCAGCTCTTTAAAGCTTTTTATTCTAACCTCAAACATGTTAGGATCAGTTATTTGAACCAGCCAAAACAAGCCCATTGTCCTACTGCCAAATGTTCATATATTGTTGCTTTCTTCTGCTTTCACTTTAACTCAAGCTTTCATTAAGCAGAACAGGGGCCAACAGGAGCTGTGCTTCAGCTAAAAAGAAACCTGCATACTGCTTACCTGCATACTTGGCAAAGAAAAACAGTCAACAGCACCACCCGGCTCCGCCTCCCTTTGATGGCAGATGTGGTTCAGTACTATAGCTCATAATGTGTCCATTGCTGCTGCATGTTTAAAAAATGCATAAATTCTTTTTTTTCTTTGTAATGTGACCTGCCTACACTTTCAGCAACATCAGTTATTCTGCCAAGAATGATACTCTTTACTGTAACACAGAGCTCTTGGTAGCTGTTCGACTAGCATGGAAAAACATTATGGTTTCTTGTTTTTTATGTCTGCTTATGATTAAAGTCATCAAAATTGCCAGTGTTAAATATCTGTTGAGTTTTCTTTATCTCCAAAATGGTTTTTCTGCTTTAAACTTAGTGACATTACCTTCTTTAAGGGAACAGCAAATGACAGAAATGTCACCAGTCTGATATCACTTAATTTGCCATCTGGATGGTTTCATCTGTTTGTTGTTAAGACTGCCAATGGAGCAGTTGGACAGCCAATTAACATATTACTTGTGGATATTGTCTTTATTAAAGAACTCTAGGCACAAAAGTTCACGTTGGAGTTTTTTTCATTTCCTTCCTTGGTTTCACATCTGTGTTGTATTTTTAAATGTATCGACTACTGCTTTGAAATATATTATGGACACCCTTTAAATGGTCTGAATAAAGGATGTAGAGACATGGGTATATGGCATTAGGCCTGGAAGTTATAACTAACAGAACAATGACAGTGGAAGCTCAGTAAAAAGAGAAGTAGTGCAGTCTCCAGGAGAAACAGTGCAAAATAACCCTGTATCCATCTATTTTCTATGCCTTCTGTTCTTGGTGGGCACAACTAAGTTTTAAAAATAATATATGCATTTGTCATAGTTATTAACCTGTATAAGAGACCAATTTAAAAAAAAAAATATATATATATATATTTGTGAGTGTATTCTGTTTGACAATTCATGACAAAATTTTAAAATTACAACAGCACATCAAAGTTGACACAGTTGAACAATGAGTATTACTGCTACTTTACCCATCCAGCATTCTTGCTTTGAAACCTACACCTGGCTATTTACTTTGTGGAGTTTGTACTTACCTCAGATCTCCATAGATCTTCTTGTAACATTAGAAAAACCTATGATGAAAGCAGGCTATTCTACCCAACAAACTCATTCATCCTCTTCACATAGACTGTCCAAAAGAACAGCATGTTGAGATTTGGAGGTCCCTAAAGTCCTACTCTCCACTATTCCATTTGCCAATTTTCACACATACCCCTACAAAATTCTAAAAGATATGGCCAGTTATGTTGACTAGCAAATCCAAATTGGCTCTTTGTAAGTGCAAGTGTGGATGTTTGTGTCAGTGGCTCCTCCAATGGACTGACGCTCTGTCCAAGTCTGTTTTCTAGCTTGTACCTAGTAATGGTAGGATAAGTTAACACCATCTACAAATCTGAATTATATGAAGCAGGTTTGAGATAAGGATGTTGTGAGAGTACACCATCAAGATATTGTCATTATACTGTAAGTATTTTTAATTTGCGAAGAAAATAATTTCTTGGGAAAAGAGTTAGCTTATAGGCTAAGGCAAGGTCTGTATCATTTATTGTGAGATCATCAATCCTCCAATCATCGCACTTAAAACTACCAATAGCCAAAATGTAGAAATAATTTGTAATTATGTTGTATAAATAAAGGTAACTTTTAGATGTTGCTCAAATGAAAAGACAATATGTTGAATTGTATATAGTTATTTGTTTGCCACATCAAAATAAAGGAAAATACATAAATGGGATGCAACTTTGGCCAAGAATGTGAACAACATGACTGAGCATACGTATACTGTACTCACTTGTAAAGAAATTTCTTCCAGGACGCACAATTCCTGCCTCAGATGTGTTTCCTGGAAAGCTCAGTATAAGCAGAAGCAATGCAAAGTGGGGATCAAATTAATCAGTTTTTAGCTGCTATTCAACACTTATTGTCATGAAAAGTAAATCAATATCTAAACATAAAAATTGAAATTTATTCAATTGTTTGGATGAATTTCCCATCCTGTGGTAGAGTGGCACCCTATCCAAAGCCAGTTCTTGCCATGTGCCCACTGTAGCCATGATATGCCCAGGTTAACTGTGCCCCTGAACTGGATTAAACAGAATTTACTGATGTATTTATGTATAGGTTTCCAATGAGACTAAATTTTATTCGGTATTTTATGTAATATGCTGGTTAATCTTTTTCTTATGATTAGAGACACATTTCACCAAGTTAATAACTTTAAAAAATAAAGTATTCTTACGATGACACATGTGTGATGACCAATGCTCTCTCTCTCTCTGACATAACATAATATGTGGAAAATCAACTGTCAGCTTAGTAAAACAAAGTACCACTAATGTGTAAATATTTATTAGGAGAACTGACTCTCATCTTCATTGTGATTCTTTAACTGATTTTGGTCTGATATTTTATATAATCTAAAGTTTATTTTGAAAAATAGTAAATACTTTTATAACTAATTTGTGTATCTCTGTGCATCTAAGAGGTCATAAATATCTAATCAGGTCAGAACCTGAAAATACAATACATGAAATAATAACACTTATATCTGCTTTAAGTTCAACACTAATAAAAAAAAATCTGTCCTCTCCAGGAAGACCAAACAAATCTTCCTTATTGAACAGAATATCAGGAAGAAGGAAAATGACAATGACAAATAATATTCAGCGCAAAAAAAAATAAATAAATAAATAAAGCCCACACTACAGGTGGCATCATCATCTCAACATATAAACCTCATTTAACTGCAGGTCTTGAAAAATATGTGGCATGAAATGCCTCTTTCATCAACACAAAAGACAGGATTCTCAGTTCTGGATCTAAGGTTCAGTTTCCTCTCACTCCATCTGCACATGGCATAAAAATGTTTTATTGTATTTCCCTGCCTGCCAAGTGTTTTTTTTATGACAAGCAAGACTGTACATTGTCCAGTAAGTCAACTTATGGTACAATGGTGTTTTTTCAAAGTTTAATTTTGCCATATTGGATGCAACCAACACACTAACATTTGCAATATGCTTATTCATGCATCAAATAACAAACAGACAAACAGAATAAACAAATAATAAAAAGAGAAAACTGCAGTTATACAAAGTACTAAGAAAGCATACAGCATCAAGCAAAACATAAATACAGTATGTGCCATGTGAAGTGCAAGGATATATTTCCCAAAATTAAAGGAAAGATCAGGAGGATTATAATTATAGCCTGCCTTGAAATGCTTTGTTAAGGTCAAAAGATGTTTTTGAGATTTAAAGGTGAGAAATTACTTGTTTGATTGCTGAATTAAGACTTTTTATTTCTGGGCTGGTTTGAAATATGTTATAGCACAATTTCGATAAAAGTAATCAACAACTGATGCCAAGACAGATTCCAAGACTATTCTGAGCAGCTGACACTCTTCGAATGGCATTTCTGTCTTATATGGCTGCGTGACCATAACATACCACATATAAAACAAAGCCTAACTGATGTTCAAATTCCTTACAGTTACCCTGTAAATCTGTTTTCCTCCTTATAGCTAATATGATGGTGCAAGTAAACCAAACTGGACAAACCCACCAGACAAAAAGACATCATGGAAAGCAAAAACAGTAATGAGGTAGGACTAAGCATGGATGAAGTGCCGAATATCATGTGAAAAAAACACAAATTCTGCACTTCATCTTCTGCATCCCAGCTGAGGAGTAAAAATTTGTGAAAAATGTTCTTTGATATAAAGTACAAGGATTCACTATCATAGCCCTAAAATTCAAAAGAAATCATGATGTCAGAGACGAACATAGCGTGAAGGAGCTCTATATTTCACGGTTTATCATAATGATGAAAAACAAGTTTCAAAAAGCAAAATTTCCTAGATTATCTGCACACAGCACATACTGCCCTGATGTGTAACCGACATGTCTGACAGCAATACTTGCACAATGCAGGTCCTACAGCCTAGGTCTGACAGCTGACAAGCTTCTCAGCAACTAGACCTGCACCTCACCAAATGCATTTTCCATTTTGTTGTGAAAATGTCAGCTGGTAATCTGTCATCTCACACCAATAAATGAACAGTTTTCTCACGGCACTCGCATTACCTCTATATAGTTTTCCACATGGCAAAAATCTCAAACTGCGGGTAAGTAAAAATGTTGCTTAAGTTAACTAAACAAGCTATTCATTGTCACAGAATGCTGAAAAACTTCCAGTTTAAAATTCATACACATATTGAGATCTCTCAGTTCAAATCTCCTTGAAAAATTTCAACATATTAACGAATATCAACTAAACTAAGCATTGCAAAGGCAGGAATGTATCATTGAAAAGCTTTCACTATTGCCTCTAGAAATCAACATTAGAATTACCAGAGCCTAAGAAAAAACTCGTAAATCTGGCCCACCTTAAATCCCCTCACACCTCTCCATCAGCCTCTTTTGTCTTCTAAATGTGTCGATAAGCCCTGGCAACAAGCAGCCTTATACCATCCCTACCATCGCCTCAGAACGGCCAAGAAGTTCTTCCAGTTCCTGCCTTGATTGATTATCTGGGAGTGAGCTACTCAGAATCGTAAGGGGAAATAACCTGATGTCCGTTTTGTGTCTAAACAATCTATGTAAACAAATGGCTAAAACAGAAACGTTTTTCATGTTTTAGTAATAAATGACAAAATGTACACATGAACTATATAATATGTAAAGGCTGATGGCCAAATATCAAATAAATACTTCCATAAAAAGGGCAACTACAATACGACAGCTTCAGTGGTGCAGGGGTTAGAGCTGTCGACTTATAATCCAAAGGTGGTGAGTTTGAAACCAGCTCCCCTGCAGATTTACTGTTTTGAGTAGTGAGCTGCTCTTATTGTTACTATTATAAAACATACATCTCATTTGTGTCTGTCACAGCCGGTGTACATTTATAGGACTTGTAAAAGTTAGCGTTTTTTTTTCACTCTTATTTTCTCAGTCACGATCATGATATAACATCCAATGCCCCCGCCCCACCCCAGATCTGACACGGTTACTTTTTTATCTAAAATTGGGAATGACTGTAGATGTGAGTGGTGTTTTGAGACAATGGAACTGGAAATTCTATGATCTCGTGGGATAAAAGCTGACACACAAATACTGGTGAATCCAATATTATCCACTTGCACAGCCACAGCACCATATGTCACCACAGTTCTAGACCCGCAGTTGTAGACCCACAGTTACAGACCCAGAAGTGACGTCTGTGTCATTTCAGGACTGACTTAGTAAAATTACTTTTTGAAGGTTTTGGCAGGTCTCGGCAAAGCCCGGAAAGTAACGTCGGGTCAAGGACCTGTTCAGAAATTAAGTGATAAAAATGACGGATAAACAGTACATCAAACCAAATAATACGGATCATTGTAAAGTTCAGAAGGTTTCTGCCATCATGTTGTGTCATACATACAACTAAACAATGCGGATCGTTTCTGTGAAATATTAATATTAACATTTACGTTGTGTTCGGGTCTGTGAGAACCATTTAACATGTCAGCAAAATTAAAATCATCAAGATCTGTGTTAATTGAAAATAGTTTTTTAGTTTACATTCATGAAATGAAGTATACAATATAATTATAATGTTTACACCACGTTAGAGTTTAGTAAAACATCAATAATAAAAGTGATTAAGTTTTTTAAAATGTACTGTTCATGTGCAATATGCAATATTGTTCTAAACCAATTTAGAATTAACATTTAAGCCAAACTAATATTTTTAAATATGCACGTGGAGAAAACGTCATTACATATTCTACACTGAATTAAGTTATATATTAATTGCATTATATAGAACTTCTCTAGTTTTTCTCACTTATTATTATAAAAGATGGGCCATCAAAAGAAAAACAAATAATAATAATAATAAGAACAACACAATTTATTTATATAGCACCCAGCCCAGAATTCAGAAAGAACAACAGGACCTATATAACATTGGCTACAAATAATATCTCATTAAATAAAGATAAATACAGGATATACAAAACATTCAAATAGAATAAAAGACAATAATCCAGGCTAAAATACAACATATAATACTACAAACAAATCTTGAACAAATAACATAAATTGTGATAAAAATGCAAACCCAGAGTACCTGGACAAACAGAGGGGGTAAACTGAAAAAAGGGGCCAAATGTCAGGCCTGTTTAATGTCTTCATAAACAAATGAGATAAAAACAAATGAATGGAGTCAGCTGATGTCATTAATTTCAGGAGGTCATTCTACAGTCAGGGCACTATATACAGCTGAAGGCCTTGCTGTCACCCACAGAGAGCAGGTTAGTAAGGGGCACAGAATGAGAGGATCTTAGTTGGCAGGTCAGTAACAAAATTTGATATTCAGTCCTTTAAGACGCAGGATGGCCGTGATGTGCTCGCTGTTGATGGTGTGTGTCAGGACTGTTGCAGTTGAGTTTTGAATCAGCTGGAGCTGTGATATAAGATTAGAAGGGGCACCTGCCAGTAGTGACTTACAATAATCAATGTGGGATGTGATAAAAGCAGGGACAAGTAACTCAGCATTCGAAAAGGAGAGGAATGAGCAAACATAAGGAATGTGACACAGTTGGAAGTAAGAAAGTTTCTTAATATTGTTTACATGGTGAAATAAGAAAAGGAGCAATCAAAGTGACACCAAGATTCTTTGCAGTCAAAAGAAGGTCTGATGAGATCATCACCCAGAATGGCTGAAGAGGAGTTTGTTTTCTTAAGTTACACTTTAGTGCCACTTTGCAGGAGTTCAGTTATGTTGCAATTTAATTTTAAAGAGTTTTGCTTAATTCAAGTTTTAATTGAATTTCACCGAGGTAAGTTGTGAGCAGAGAAAGCTGTGATGAAGTGTCACTTTTAACACTGAAATAGATCTAAGCATCATCTGCATAAAAATGATAAGCCAGTCTAGAGCTACGATTAACTTGCTCAAGGAGAAGCACAGAGATACAGAAGAGCAGCGGATGTCATTTCATGTAACAAAGGGGAAGTCAGATGGAGGAACTCCTGTGAGAAACTAAGGCATGAGGGTTGCCCTGGACATGACAGAAGCTGTATGGCCACAATGCCATATGTAATAACTTACTTTTACACAAACTGGGACAATAGCTTCTCAAGAGGAAGGTAACAATGCTTAGCACAACAAGGAAAAACAAGCCAGAGCTCCCATCTCAACTACTGGCCACACAGAATAGGCCAGTGAAGACATTAAAGTTTGTCTAAACAAATGACACATCCTTGGTACACAAAGTGATCTGAACAGGGATAGGAGATTCCACGGCTAGAAATGATAATGGAATATAATGCTACAAAAAGAGGAGTGGAGAATTTAGACAAAACATTATTCTGGATGCTGGCCGCAGGTAATTTTTTTAATATACTGAACATCTCAGAAAAAAATACTTTTGTCATCTCGACAACCTTGAACTGAGACTGGAACAGGGAGAAGGAGAGGAGCAGGGTAAATCATTGGTGACAACTCGCATGCTACTGGGACAACATGTGCCAAAGACCCCAGCATGTACAGCCATTATGTCAATTCAACAGTCCAATCCATAGGGGAACCAATGACGGCACTGTAGTATGTATGCATAATGAGTGTGTTTGTGTGTCTCACTGTGTTATTTTTGATAAATAGAATGTGATCTGAGGATAAAGAGTAAACAGGTTATTTACATTGCTTTTTAAAATAAAGTGACCATCTAATTAAAAAAAAAAAGTCCCTCAATAGTACATACGTAGCAAAAATGTAATCATAAGTTGAGATTCAACACAATTATATTTCATGCTTCTCAAAATTAAAATACAATGTTTGTAAACTACTGCATTTGTGAAGGACTGTGTATAAGTGTATAAAAACTATCATGGAGTGTATTTCAGTAATTTATGTAGTGACTTAGAAAACCACAATATTACATTAAAATATACTGCTCAAAAAAATTAAAGGACCCCTTTTTAATCCGAGTACAGCATCAAGTCAGTGAAACTTGTGAGCTATTGATCTGGCCAGTAAAGTAGCAGGGGGACTTTTTTCAGCTTCTTTGTTGCATTAAGGGTGGGAGGGGTCAACAATAAGACGACCCCCAAAACAGAAATGAATTATTTAATAGGTGGAGGGAGGCCACTGACTTTTTCCCCTCCTCATCTGTTTTGTCACTCGTTTTGCATTTGGCTATAGTCAGTGTCACTATTGGTAGCATGAGGCCATACCTGGACTCTACAGAGCTGGCATTTGACATCATAGACTATAAGGTGCATACTAATTCAACGTGAGCAGTGTCCACATTTTGGTGCATTATGGTGTTAAAGCCGCACTGACAAAAAAACAGAAACATAGGTATATATGACATTTGGAACAACTAATTTTATGACCTTTATAGTACATTTCGGAAAAAAATTGTGGCACTGATCCAACACTATTCCTATTATTCATAATCATTAGCATGCCTTCTTGCGGTTGTTTTTTGTTTTTTTTTTTCCCGATTTTGCCCAGTCTCCACATTTTGGTGCATGGTGGTGTTTCATTTGCACTCCAGGACATGCAGAGGAAAGAATTAATACAAAAAGGGCAGTTCCGCACTATATGCAATAATTAGATTCAAATATTAACAGTTTCCACACACGCAAGGACCGACCTTCCTGCATTTACGACATGTGTACCTGTTGCAATGTACACAGTTTTCTCTGTGCTGTGGTTCCTATTACACTGAATGGGCTGGGGGAAGCAGAACAGAAGCTTGGAACAGAAGCTTTTCGATGCTGCATCCTCTTTTACTTTATCCATTGCCTTTTCTTGTAAAAAACGACAACGGAGTTCCTCTGCCAGGTGAGTCATGAAAACTCTTCTTTTTTCAGTGGCGTTGATCGCCGCCAAGTGAAGCGTGTTATAGCACAAGCAACTGGCCACCTGCGTGCTCCTGCTCGCACTGAATAAGCTCACGTCTTCAGGTGCGCAAATGTCAATGCAGCAACGGGCAAAAAAGAAAGAGGCAAATATATGTGACATTTTGAAGAAACCATTTTATGACCTGAATAGTACCAATCAGAAAACATCATCGCACTAATGCAATATTATTTGAAAATGAACAGCGTTACACACTTATTAAGTGTGTACTGAAGGCTAGTTGTCTGTATACCCTTTATAAACCCAAATGATATATGATAGCTCAGGATTTTCAAATTCCTTGCCTGTGTTACAGTTATACCTGTACTCCATCTTTCAAATCATTCTCCCTTTCCCATGTGGCTTTTCTGCTGTTAAATAGATCCCCCCTTTCAGTTAAGAGTTTCTGACATTCCTCAAACGTAAATATAATTGGGTGAAAGAAGCAACACAGAATACCTTAAGAAATACTGACTGTCAAAGAAAATTACTCCATGTGCCCTGTATCAAATAGAATTATCATCAGTAATCAAGTTATTAACCAGGAGCTAGAGCGCAACAGATGAAGTCTGATGGGATTCCTAGATTAGATAAACTTTATTAATCTCATGGAGAAATTCAAATGCATACAGCAACACAAACATAAAAACAAGAATACAGACTCAAGGAATTGATAATACATCCAAAATAAATACATAAATAAATAAAAAAATTAAGTAAAGAAGCTTTCTTCAATGCAAGAGATAAAAAAGAAGTAAAAAAAAGTTACACAATACTTGTGTTGGTGGTTCTTATTTTAAGCAAAACTAAAGAGGGTCTGGAAGAAAATAAAAGTGAAATGTATCCAAGCAAGATCTTCAAAAATGCCACTTAATTACTGTAAACCATCTACAACTTTTTGGGGAAGATGCAGGAATATAGTGATGTGCCATGTACAAGTGCCAGCCTGATCACAAAAAATAGTTACAAAACATTCTTAGAAATGAAAAAGCTTTCCAAATCATATAAAAACAATTTTTACTAAAAAGAATGGAGAAATAGTTGGAAGATCTGTCATCTAAGGTCAGGTAGACTGAAGCAAACAAAGCAGAGTGATTTCATACACTTGAACACAGCTTGTGCATCTACTCTGGTATCATTAGGCTTTCTTTAGAAAGGTTATCAAAATAATCTTAGAAAATAACTGGGTACATGATCTATTATTAACACCAAAATACCTGACAGCCAAAAGCTAGGAGTTTGAAGCCAAAGTGAAAAGAAATAATTTTTTATCACTTTTCAAAGGAATACATTTTTTAAAATTTCTTTATATATCTTGGGACGAGATGTGACATTTTGGAATTAAGTACCACAGAACAGAGACTTTTAACATGAGATTCTTTCAAGTTACATCATACTTACAACCTTTGGAAGCAAATTCCGCGAGACGGTGACTTTTTCCATTAGATTCTTTCAATTCACGCCCTACTTACAACCCTTTTTAAACAAGACCACGGTCATCTAACCTCTCAGTTGTGTGAATACCTTTGTCAGACACTTCCTGAGCGTGCAACTCTTAGTCGTGTGAATGCTTTTCTGAAAATAAGTAAAGTAATAATCAGCCTGGACCAAGTGGAATTGAAAACCTCAGGGTCAATCAGGGTCAGAAATAAAAGACAAAAAATAAAAGACAACGTCATAAAGACGTTCAACAACGTTGGTGCGATACACATGCAGAGCAGGTTAGAGATTATGAAAGCAGTGGAACTTGAAAGGCTCAGAAAAAACAGTGCAATACACATGCAGAGCAAGTTAAAGAATATGAAAGCAGTAAAATTCAAAAGTATCAAAAAAAAGATAGTAAAGTTCGCATTAACGCTAACAAATGGAAATTATTACTTGGTGAAATAAGGGAAAGTAATAATTATCCCATAACATTAGACATAAAAGGAGATCTCGATATGCCATTTGTTATTAAAACGTTTACAGTTTCCCGTGAGAATAGCTTTTGCTATGACAATTAACAAATCACAGGGACAAACATTCGAAAAAGTCGGTTTATTTATTAGAAAGAAAGAAACGATATTTACTCACGGGCAGTTATACGTTGTGTTGTCACGGTGTAAGTCCAAACACAGAATCAAAATTCAATGCAATCTTGAAGAAAAGTTAATTACAAATATTGCTTTTACTGAAGTTTTAAAGTAAAAGTGAAAATAATAAATTTGTAACAATTCCCATGAAAATAACAAATCTCTTTAAAATTGTATATCCTGTTAATCAAACCTAGGTGTTGACGAGCGAAGTGACCAGGGGCCAGAGAACCCTAGTTTTCATTAAAATGGTGATAGAGAAGAAGGAAAAATTAATCCAGCTTAATATCAAAATATACTGCAGAACCAGTTGTTAAGTACAGTACCATAATTTACAGTTAGAAACATAGAAAAGACATTTATTACTCTATTAAATCCAGAACTCTAAAAATACTTGAAAGCACTGAATTTCATTTTAATTCTGCTTTGTGAGGTGCTTTATTAATACAGAAGGATGAAGTTTAATAAAGCTTAAAGCAAATTTGTTTTCCCTCGATCTACAGTTTTTTTTTTCTTTTTGGAATATAATTCAATTTAAATGAGACTACCCATTTTCAACTATGGATGTAATCAACACGCTACAGTGAGTTAAATAGCCTTCCCTTTGAATTATGTTAGCAACTTTTTCTCAAATGAGTATAGTTGTCCTGTTAACTTAAAGTTTGGTCTATGACTCATCAATTACCACAGTTCAGCTTTTTAAAAAGCCACAATGATATATGTACAATTGTTTTCCATCCTTACTGTTTTCAGTCAAAACACTTTGTATTTGGCTATGAGACAGGGAGAAAGGAGAGATTGAAAAATAAAAGGAGGTATTGCTGTTGCTTTTCATCAAAGAGCAAAAACATAAAAAAGCCAAGAAGTGTAAAATTGATAATTGGATATGGGGGCATTAAAAGGTTCCTGGATGAAAAATAACTACGTTTAAAACTTATTGAATGATTAAAGTTAAAAAAATATTAGATGTTGAATACAGAGTATGACTGCTTTAAACATTTTATCTAAGCAGTTAAGGGAAAACAGGTCTCCACTTGGTTTCGAACAGAACAAAATAATATTCCAAAGCTTCCTGTAAATGCATTCTAATGATTAAGGTAACACATTGTTTGTGGATTTGTTTTAAGAATCTTTCTTATCCCATTGTGTTGAGGTTTGCTGTTATATAAACTGCAACAGCTTTTTTGTGTACCAAGAATGCTTGTGCAAACTGGGAAAAGGGATAAATAATTTAATTTAATTTTCAATTGCCTTAAATCTTTAAGGTATATATACTGCTCAAAAAATTAAAGGAACACTTTTTATTCAGAGTATAGCATCAAGTCAACTTCTGGGATATTGATCTGGTCAGTTAAGTAGCAGAGGGAGGAGTTAATCAGTTTCAGCTGCTTTGGTGTTAATGAAATTAACTGGTGCACTAGAGGGGCAACAATGAGACAACCCCCAAAACAGGAATGGTTTAAAAGGTGGAGGCCATTGACATTTTTCCCGCCTCATCTTTTCTGACTTTTTTTTCACTAGTTTTGCATTTGGCTATGGTCAGTGTCACCACTGGTAGCATGAGGCAATACCTGGACTCTACAGATGTTGCACAGGTAGTCTAACTTCTCCAGGATGGCACATCAATACAGTTTGCTGTGTCTCCAAGCACAGTCTCAAGGGCATGTAGGAGATTCCAGGAGACAAGCGTTTACTCTAAGAGAGCTGGACAGGGCCGTTGAAGGTCCTTAACCCGTCAGCAGGACCAGTATCTGCTCCTTTGTGGCAGGAGAAACAGGATGAGCACTGCCAGAGCCCTACAAAATGACCTCCAGCAGGCCACTGGTGTGAATGTGTCTGACCAAACAATCAGAAAAAGACTTCATGAGGGTGGCCAGAGGGCCCGACATCCTTTAGTGGGCACTGTGCTCACTGAGCTTGACTGACATTTGCCATAGAATATCAGGATTGGCAGGTCCAACACTGGGGCCCTGTGCTTTTCAAAGATGAGAGCAGGTTCACCCTGAGCACATGTGACAGAAGTGAAAGGGTCTGGAGAAGCCATGGAGAACGTTATGCTGCCTGTAACAGTGATGGTCTGGGGAGGCATAAACATGAAGGGACGCACAGACCTCTACAGGTAAGACACTGACACCTTGACTGCCATTAGGTATCAGGATGAAATCCATGGACCCATTGTCAGACCCTATGCTGGTGCAGTGGGTCCTGGGTTCCTCCTGGTGCTGGACTATGCCCGGTCTCATGTGGTGAGAGTATGCAGGCAGTTCCTGGAGAATGAAGAAATTGATACCAATGACTGGCCCCCATGCTCGCCTGACCTAAATCCAACAGAAAACCTCTGGGGCATTATGTTTCGGTCCATCTGACACCGCCAGGTTGCACCTCAGACTGTCCATGAGCTCAGTGATGCCCTGGTCAAGATCTGGGAGGAGATCCCCCAGGACACCATCCGTCGTCTCATTAGCAGCATGCCCCGACATTGTCAGGCATACATGCAAGCACGTGGGAGCCATACAAACTACTGAGTACAATTTTGAGTTGCTGCAATGAAATTTCGGCAAAATGGACTAGCCTGCAGCAACATTTTTTCACTTTGATTTTCGGGGGTGTCTTTGAATTCAGCCCTCTGTAGATTGATAATTTACATTTCCATCAAACGATGTGGCATCCTTTTCTTCCTATCACATTACCCAATCCATATCAGTATAGATATCCAGCAGGATTTTTTTTCCCTTTGAGGTCTGATGTGTTTTCAAAGTGCTCCTTTAATTTTTTTTGAACAGTTAAACAAATATGTATTATACACATACATACACATATACACATATGTATATATGTATGTATGTATATACACATACATACATATATACATATATATATATATACATATATATATATATATATACACACTAATAAAAGGCAAAGCCCTCACTGACTCACTCACTCACTCACTCACTGATTCACTCATCACTAATTCTCCAACTTCCCGTGTAGGTAGAAGGCTGAAATTTGGCAGGCTCATTCCTTACAGCTTACTTACAAAAGTTGGGCAGATTTCATTAAGAAATTCTACACGTAATGGTCATAACTGGAAAATATTTTTTCCCATATAATGTAATAGACTACAGCTCGATGGCTGTGGGAGGTGGAGTTCCGTCTCACATCATCACGCCTCCCACGTAATCATGTAAACTGACTGTGAACGCAGTACGTAGAGAATAAGAAGAGCTCTAAAGAGCGCTAAAGAAAAGACGCATTACACAATTGACAAGGCAGAAAAAGAATATCAAGCGAGTGACACATACAAGCATATTCATAAGTGCAGGTACTGCGGAAACAAAAAAAGGTGTAAACCGTAAGTTTAAATTAAGTTCATAGACAGGCTGAAACTGGCGTTTGTCATGCCCACAACTAATACGATATTCGCGGGATACAAGTTAAATGAGAGGACGCAGGGTATAAATGAGAGTTTTCATCACTTTGTAACTAGGTTAAAATTGCTGGTGAAGGACTGCTTATGCAAATTTCGAGAGACTGTGTTTGGGGGGGATTGACAGTTAAGGGGGGTCACGTCAGCATCTCCCCTCCCATTCACCTCATTTCATTCACTTCATTTCGCCCTGAGCTGAGCTCCGCAGCTAATGCGGTCTTGCGGAAACAACTTTGTGACGCTGCCACCAAATACTCACAGAAAAATCCACAAGTTAATACACACACTGTCTCCAGGGTTTCTCCACACTCTAAATCCTCCAGGCACTACTGAGCATAATCAAATTTTGATGGTTGGGAAACCAATAATACCGTATATCTTCTAGTAGTGGCCGGCTTCTTATTGACGCCCGTTTCCAATAAAGGCCGGGTTTGAAGAGATGTCGCGACAAATAGACGCTGATCTCTAATAGCAGCAGGTCTCCTTTAAGCGCCGGTCTGTAGTAAACGCCGATCTCCAATGACCCACCGCCTTTTTCGTACGCTAATCCTCTTTTCTTACCACCTGGGCTACTGCCCACCTGATGTGAATCATACGATAAGTACATTTTCGTGTCAAAAATGTTTTGTCGTCGGATGCTATCGAGGAAGCGAGAAAGTCAAAAAAGAAATTTCTTTGTGTACATTTTGCCCTTTCGTATCCACGTCAATCATAACCCCACAGGGAGGGAAGAGGTGGCGGGAAGAACATGAAAATGCCATCTTCGACACGTTAATCCTGATAAAACTGATTACTGCGCGACAACAAGCAATGGGAGTACCTGTATTGCCATCACAAGAAGAGGAAGATGAAGAAGAACTTGCAAATAACGAAGCAATCATTACCTATTCAGACGATGAGTAGATGGTAAGTACTGTACTTTATTGTATCTTATCCAGTCTCATGTCGTAATGTATACGTATATGCTTGAGTTTGGAGCTTATTGCATTTCCTTATGTTCCGCAGGGGACTTGTCGGGCTGATGAGGCTGATGAGCGCTTTCATGCGAAATTTGGACTGGTGCAGGCCAGTGCTGGTGGCATCATTGGCAAAAAAGTTGACATCTACCATACATGTTTTTCATGCTTACGGTAGTACCGTACTGTATACTGCTTTAATAAGACCATACTGCTGTACTGATAGTTTCATTAAATCCTGAAATGTTCATCAGGTGTTGTTGCCTACATTTTGTGACCGTAAATACATAAATACTTTATGTTGAAATTTTTGTTATTATTATTTAAAGACAATACCATTCTGAACATGTACTTAAAGTACTTAGAATACCACTTTATTTTTAAGTCTGCCCAATTTTAGCCAGGGATGATATTTTTGTTTCTATTTTGAACTGAAATGCAGTTTAAATGCTTTTTTTTTTCCAGAAATAAAAAAACCTTGACTTTACAATATCCATGTCCACGTCTATTATTTGATTTTGTCACACCACTAAAACCCTTTTAAATTAAAAAAGAACATTTGCGCTTTGGGGCAAATTTTCTTGTGCGATTACATACGATTAATCATGATTAATTAATTAAGCCTCTAATTAATTTGATTTTTTTAATCGAGTCCCACCCCTAATATATATATACAGTAATCCCTCGCTATATCGCGCTTTGACTTTCGCGGTTTCACTCTATCATGGATTTTAAATGTAAGCACATCTAAACATATATCACAGATTTTAAGCTGGTTGCGCTTTCTGGACAATGGGTCTTTTAATTTAGGTTACATGCTTCCTCAGTTTGATTGCCCAGTTGATTTCATACAAGGGACGCTATTGGCGGATGGCTTAGAAGCTACCCAATCAGAGCATGTATTGCATATTAACTAAAACTCCTCAATGCTATAAGATATGCTTCCCGCGCTGTGCTTGTTTGCTTCTCTCTATCTTTCTCGCTCTCTCTGCCTGACGGAAGGGGTGTGAGCAGAGGGGCTGTTAGCACAGAGGACACGGACGCTCCTCTACAAAATGCCGCTTTATCGCGGTGCTTCTGTATACTTAAAAGCATGTATTGATTTTTTGATTGTTTGCTTTTCTTTGCGAGCGCTCTCTCTGACATTCTCTGCTCCTGACGCGCTCCTTTATGACGGCGCCCCTTTATGACGGCGGTCCTTTGAAGATAAGATATGTTTGCTTTCTTTTAATTGTGAGAAAGAACTGTCATCTCTGTCTTGTAATGGAGCACAGTTTAAACGTTTGACTAAAGGGTGTTATTTCATGTCTAGAGGGCTCTAATAATGTTAACAGGGTGGGAGAGTTTATAAGGGCTTAAAATATATAAAAATAACCACACAAACATATGGTTTCTACTGCTGATTTTTCACCTATCGGGGGTCTGGAGCATAACCCCGCGATCGGGAGGGGTTTACTGTATATATATATATATATATATATATATATATATATATATATATATATATATATATATATATATATGTATGTGTATATGTACGTATATGTGTGTATATAGATGAATCGCGATAGATGAAATTCCGCGAAGTAGAAACCATATGTTTGTAAGGTTATTTTTATATATTTTAAGCACTTATAAACTCTCCCACACTTAACATTATTAGAGCCCTCTAGACATGAAATAACACCCTGTAGTCAAAAGTTTAAACTGTGCTCCATGACAAGACAGAGATGACAGTTCTTTCTCACAATTAAAAGAATGCAAACATATCTTTTCTTCAAAGGAGCGCCGTCAGGAGAAGAGAATGTCAAGAGAGAAAGAGGGAGATAAAAGCAAACAATCAAAAAATCAATACGTGCTTTTAAGTATGTCAATGCACCGCGATAAAGCGGCATTTTGTAGAGGAGCGTCCATATCCTCTAGGCAAACAGCCTCTGGCAAACAGCCCCTCTGCTCACACCCCCTCCGTCAGGAGCAGAGAATGTCAGAGAGGGTGAGAGAGAGAGAGAAAAGCAAACAATCAAGCACCGCTCGGGAAGTATATCCTAGATCATTGATGAGATTTAGTTAATATGTAATACATGCTCTGACTGGGTAGCTTCTAAGCCATCCGCCAATACCGTCCCTTGTATGAAATCAACTGGGCAAACAAACTGAGGAAGCATGTACCATAAATTAAAAGACCCATTGTCCGCAGAAATCCGCGAACCAGAGAAAAATCCGTGATATATATTTAGATATGCTTACATTTAAAATCCACGATACAGTGAAGCCGCGAAAGTCGGAGCGCAATATAGCGAGGGATTACTGTATACAGTATATATCTATATATATATATTCTTCTCGTGTGGGTAGAAGGCTGAAATTTGTCAGGCTTATTCCTTACAGCTTACTTACAAAAGTTAAGCAGCTTTCATTTCGAAATTTTACACATAACGGTCAACAACGTCCGCCATGTTGAACTTTCTTATTTATGGCCCAATCTTCACGAAATTTGGTAGGCGGCTTACCTGCGCTAACTGAAACCGATGTACGTACTTATTTCGGTGGTATGACGCCACTGTCGGCCGCCATATTGAACTTTCAAACGTCACTAATTATCCAACTCCCCGTGTAGGTAGAAGGCTAAAATTTGGCAGGCTATTTCCTTACAACTTACTTACAAAAGTTGAGCAGGTTTCATTTCGAAATTCTACGCGTATCGGTCATAACGGTCAACAACGTTCGCCATGTCGAACTTTCTTATTTATGGCCCCATCTACATGAAATTTGGTAGGCGGCTTCCCTGCGCTAACCGAAACCAATGAACATACTTATTTCGGTGATATGACGCCATATTGAACTTTTCAACGGTCTTTGTTACTTATGGGCCCATCTTGAAGAAATTTGGTACGCGGGTTCCCCAACGCTAACTGAATCCTACTTACATACATATATACGTCCATAGCTTGCAGCTCGGTCACCATGTGAGGCGGTGTTGGTTCCCCATCCCAATGCCTCCCACGTTGTTGGCTGCCTGGTTCCTTGCATTGTCATGGGATTCACGTATCCCTGCTGATAACTGCAGCCTTTTTATTTAATCCACGGCTTCTCCGCTGTTTTATTGTTCACTTATTATGATTATAGTTATTATGTAGGTATTTTAGACTTACTTTACATGGTACCCATTTCCTTTATCATTATCATTCCAACCATACCCCCATTAACATGTCTATCGAGGTGATCACCATCGATCAAAGAACTGTCCCTTACCGAGTGGTTTCCATGCCCGGAGATGGCACCTGCCTTTTCCATTCTCTGTGTTGCATATTGCATGGCCATATCAGGCTTACTTTTGATATCCGGAGGAACATTGTGTCTTATGTATTGAATGACTGGGACAGGTTCAAGGTGTGGACTGATGACGGTACAGGAGATAATTATACTACACAGGAGCACTATAAGAGTGAAATGCTTAAGCCCTTCACCTATGGTTCTGCAAGTGCATTGATGGCTGCTGCTGAAATGTTCGGTTGTCGCTTTCAAGTGAACCGAAATGGCCAAATATTTTACACATTTTGACAACCGCCAAAGCCTCTTAAACATCTTAGACTCACTTGACGATTTCGGTAGGGTACACTTTGATGTTTATGAATGTTTCAACTCTCAAAAGCTGGATGTGAAGTTATCGATGAAACCGGTTGTTTCATCGGTTGCTTACAACGCTTGACAGATGCCGAATGTCACTTCAACACAACAAGTCCTGCAAATACTGTCGTAATTGAAATAAACCATGAAACTCAAAACGATTATGACAACAGCAATCCAAGCTGTGAGATCTGAAACAAGATTACTTTTCACATGGCCAACTTTACGTTACATGCTCAAGAGTAAGCTCAGCGCACAGCTTGGTCATATTACAACCGGAGGGCCGAACTCACAATGTGGTATACAAAGAGATCCTTAACAAATAATTATTGGTATATTTTCCCTCAGTTTAAAAAGGCTTACTTTTCTTTTTAATAAAAATTTTAAGGCAGTACTTCGCCGGTGCAAAGCGCAGGTATTTTGCTAGTACTGTATATATATATACAGGTGTCGGTCATAAAATTTGAATATCATGACAAAGTTAATTTATTTCAGTAATTCCATTCAAAAAGTGAAAGTTGCATATTAGATTCATTCATTACACACAGACTGATGTATTTCAAATGTTTATTTCTTTTAATTTTGATGATTATAACTGACAACTAATGAAAGTCCCAAATTCAGTATCTCGGAAAATTAGAATATTGTGAAAAGGTTCAATATTGAAGACACCTGGTGCCACACTCTAATCAGCTAATTACCTCAAAACATCTGCAAAAGCCTTTAAATGGTCTCTCAGTCTAGTTCTGTAGGCTACACAATCAAGGGGAAGTCTGCTGACTTGACAGTTGTCCAAAAGATGACCATTGACACCTTGCACAAGGAGGGCAAGACACAAAAGGTCATTGCTAAAGAGGCTGGCTGTTCACAGAGCTCTGTGTCCAAGCACATTAATACAGAGGCAAAGGGAAGGACAAGATGTGGTACAAAAAAGTGTACAAGCAATAGGGATAACCGCACCCTGGAGAGGATTGTGAAACAAAACCCATTCAAAACTGTGGGGGAGATTCACAAAGAGTGGACTGCAGCTGGAGTCAGTGCTTCAAGAACCACCAAGCACAGACGTATGCAAGACATGGGTTTTAGCTGTCACATTCCTTGTGTCAAGCCACTCTTGAATAAGAGACAGCGTCAGAAGCGTCGCGCCTGGGCCAAAGACAAAAAGGACTGAACTGCTGCCGAGTTGTCCAAATTTATGTTCTCTGATGAAAGTAAATTTTGCATTTCCTTTGGAAATCAAGGTCCCAGAGTCTGGAGGAAGAGAGGAGAGGCACAGAATCCACGTTGCTTGAGGTCCAGTGTAAAGTTTCCACTGTCAGTGATGGTTGGGGGTGCCATGTCATCTGCTGGTGTTGGTCCTTTGTGTTTTCTGAGGTCCAAGGTCAACACCGCCGTCTACCAGGAAGTTTTAGAGCACTTCATGCTTCCTGCTGCTGACGAACTTTATGGAGATGCAGATTTCATTTTCCAACAGGACCTGGCTACCAGTACCTGGTTTAAGGACCATGGTATCCCTGTTCTTGATTGGCCAGCAAACTCGCCTGACCTTAACCCCATAGAAAATCTATGGGGTATTGTGAACAGAAAGATGCAATACGCCAGACCCAACAATTCAGAAGAGCTGAAGGCCACTATCAGAGCAACATGGGCTCTCATACAACCTGAGCAGTGCCATAGACTGATCGACTCCATGCCACGCCGCATTGCTGCAGTAATCCAGGCCAAAGGAGCCCCAACTAAATATTGAGTGCTGTACATGCTCATACTTTTCAGTTGGCCAACATTTCTAAAAATCCTTTATTTCTTTTATTGTTTATTTTATTGTTAAATCCTTTAACATTGGTCTTAATTGATATTCTAATTTTCCAAGATACTTTATTTGGGACTTTCATTAGTTGTCAGTTATAATCATCAAAATTAAAAGAAATAAACATTTGAAATACATCAGTCTGTGTGTAATGAATGAATCTAATATAGAAGTTTCACTATTTGAATGGAATTACGGAAATAAATCAACTTTGTCATGATATTGTAATTTTATGACCAGCACCTGTATGTGTTTGTGTGTGTGTGTAGTGGAAACTGATTTGTGTTAACTAAAAGTGGTGACATATAATAAGATCGGCAGAACAATAAAATATTCCAGTCTTGTTAAAAATCGCCATTTTCCACTGAACCCTCTTTATTTAGTTTTTGGTCAAGTAGACCCATAGTCTAACACAGCAGCATAAAGTACAAGACAAGAACAAACCATAAATGTAGCATCTTTCTTCCACTTCATGTCACAGTATTGCACAAACATATACTCACTAATAAATGGCCAATTTTGAGTTACAAAATAGCTTAAAACACAGGAATTTTGAGTATGAATGAAAAAACAGTATCTAATGACAAACTCCAAGAAGACATGGGAAGAACATGCAAACTCCATGCTGGCAGTGGGTCAGTTGGGATATGAAACCCAAGACTCTGGAGCTGTGAGGCAGCAGTGCTGAATTACTGCCTGCTTATTCCCAGTTTGCTTCCTAAACTGAACTCCTTGCTGATTTTCCTGCACCTTGTGTTTGTTGTTTTGCACTTGATTTTCTGCTGATCGTGATTATTTTTGTTTTGGTTGTTTTACTAGTTTCTATTGGATAATCCAGTCAGTCCATGATTTATATTTCTGTTTTATCTAATTTTACTCTCTAAATTCCTCTGAACACCAGTATAATCAAAACAGGGATTGTTATTTTCAAGCTAAACACTTAAGAACATTGCTTACTGTGAAATGCACTAAACAAAAAAGTTTGATATTTTGTTTCAACTACAATACTAAGACATTAATCTCTGTTACATATTATTTTTGTTTTTTCTGCCAAACAATTGTGCTAATGCCGAGATGAGGAACACAACAGTATTTTCTTTCCTCTCAGGGTTCTTTACATCCCAGAAGCAAGTATACCAGGTTGATTCAAAGCTCTGAACTATCACTTTGCCAGTAGTTGTATGAGCAAGCTTCATGATGAGCTGGTGCCAAGTGTAGGGTTGGATCTTGCTTTAGGTCTGATGTTGCCAGGATATGTCCTGCCTCCTTCAGTCTGGTATTGGATCAAGTAGGTTAAAAGATGCCTGAAAATAATGTGAAACAAATGGTCTATCTAGCTATCATATAGTAAACGAATGATACAGGCAAAACAGAAGATCCTTGCACATCTTTTTCATCTGTCCCAAAAAAAATCTGTGTTCACTTGCACACTGAGAGCAGCTTAAAATAAATTATAATAAGACCAATAGTCATTTCCACTTAAAAACTGCTTTATACACTATGAGAAACAAATGTTCAATAGATTAAAAATGACTATATAAAAATAATAATTAAAAAACATTTTCTGTTTTTTTTACAGCACAAAGGAAATGCACTGTCACATAATGAAGAATAATAGCTAAATAATGTTACAGATTACAACATCAATTAATGAGTAAGAATGCTTCAAGCCATGTAATGATTTTAGTGCAGCTAAATTAAAAAAAGCAAACCGATCAAACCTATATGTTTGAAGAGAATTGTGTTTTGAAGAACTTTGCAAATGTGTGCTTTTATTTTTCCATCATGTATAAAAAAATACAAAATAAAATAAAGATGACTTTGTTTTTCTAAAGAAAATCTGGTTTTAAACGTGGCTAACAGAGCCAGCACTCTACACAATTTGTACAGATAATTTACTCCAGATTTCCCGTCTTTAAGGATTTATAGAGAATTTAGGTTATTTAGGTTAAAAAAAAGTAACAATTAAAAAATATATAACAAACTAAGTGACTATCTTCCCTGCTATAGTGGTCCTTCTAAGCACCTGAAATAATGGTAGAGAGTGAGTTGTTTTACACTGAAAAAGGTATAGTAATTTGAAATACCAGTGTAATAAGCAATTTTTATGTTAAAATATAAAAAATGGCAGCTGATCGTACCAACTTATTTTAACAACACTCATCTTAACACATTTGTTCTTCAAATTCATTATGTCCATTGTGAAATTTTTGTGCTTCTCAGATTCATGCTGTTGCCACTCCTATCAAGGTGTGTAAATTTTCTTAAATCTACTGCTTTCCACATTTGATATTCTATATGGTCTTAGTTTATTCAATTCTTATGAGGTTCAGTTAAGCTACAAATTCTGCTCTCCTTTCAGTAAATTCTATCTGTCGCTAATGTGTTTTTCCCATCATCCATTCCATTGAAGAGCTAGATTAAGTACTGGTTTTGCTTTCTCTTCTTTAGCGTAACATAGCATTGTCACAGTCTCTGTTGTGTGTTTAGGAATCCCTTATTTCCTTATCTTTATACCATTTAACTCCGAACTGACAACTGAAATGAACACAATTTTTCTCAGTTCAAATTTATCAGAACTATTCTACCCCTATACATCTGAAATTGACATCTGATTTAAGACTTCTTCTTTGGAATAATAAGACTGTTTATTGGGCACTCCACTTTGGAAGTTAATATATCATTCTGTCCTCCATGCTGATTTTCTACAGATTTTTATAAACAGCGCCTACATCTCTTCCTTCCTTTCATTGCATTTCTTTAAAATTAAAAGCTTATTTTCTGAACCTGGATTCAGAAAACTTGTTGCCAAACTGATAAGCATCTTGACTCCTGTCGAATTTGACACACCCCCGCCTATCTTTAATAAAAAGGTCTTAATATTGGCAAAGACCCTATCTCCTTTACACACTGGATATGGTAAATTGTTGCAACATTTAGATATGTTTTTGATGATGCTGCGCTCGAAACATTCCAATTAATGAGGTCCACTTTCTGGTCCCCTATAATCAAGCAAATAGTATTCAAGAATCATCTCTGCTTTCTTCTTATCAAAAATAAAATCAAAATTTATTTATAAAGCACAATTTTAAAACACCATAAGTGTAAAACCAATGTGCTGTACAATAAAAAAATAAATAAATTAAAAAAATAATTTTTCTCGCTCACTAACTCCAGCTGATGGAAGCTTTGTACAAACTTCTGTGTAAGGCATGCAGCAGGCACTTTAGTATTCTCTTTAGTCTATGTGTAGGAATTTCCTTCAGTATTCTCTATTACATGGATATCTACCTTAAAAACTGTTTCAACTTCTAAAAACATGTGACTCTAAATGCCCACTTAATTGCACCACCACCAAAAACAAAAAAAAAAAACAAAAAAACACATACTTCTGGAATGTAGAATAATGTATAAAATATTTTGGGTGATTTTCTCTGAATATGTTTTTGTTAATAAGGTACTTTGTGAATGTATTCTCCACAAGTGGGAATTAGTCCAAGATTATTTTGAGGTTGGTGAATCTGATTTACAGTGCATCCAGAAAGTATTCACAGCGCATCACTTTTTCCACATTTTGTTATATTACAGCCTTATTCCAAAATGTATTAAATTCATTTTTTTCCTTAGAATTCTACACACAACACCCCATAATGACAACGTGAAAAACATTTACTTGAGGATTTTGCAAATTTATTAAAAATAAAAAAACTGAGAAATCAAATGTACATAAGTATTCACAGCCTTTGCTCAATACTTTGTCGATGCACCTTTGGCAGCAATTACAGCCTCAAGTCTTTTTGAATATGATGCCACAAGCTTGGCACACCTATCCTTGGCCAGTTTTGCTCATTCCTCTTTGCAGCACCTCTCAAGCTCCATCAGGTTGGATGGGAAGCGTCGGTACACAGCCATTTTAAGATCTCTCCAGAGATGTTCAATCGGATTCAAGTCTGGGCTCTGGCTGGGCCACTCAAGGACATTCACAGAGTTGTCCTGAAGCCACTCCTTTGATATCTTGGCTGTGTGCTTAGGGTCGTTGTCCTGCTGAAAGATGAAAAGTCGCCCCAGTCTAAGGTCAAGAGCGCTCTGGAGCAGGTTTTCATCCAGGATGTCTCTGTACATTGCTGCAGTCATCTTTCCCTTTATCGTGACTAGTCTCCCAGTTCCTGCCGCTGAAAAACATCCCCACAGCATGATGCTGCCACCACCATGCTTCACTGTAGGGATGGTATTGGCCTGGTGATGAGCGGTGCCTGGTTTTCTCCAAACGTGACGCCTGGCATTCACACCAAAGAGTTCAATCTTTGTCTCATCAGACCATGTGCCTTTTACTAAGAAGTGGCTTCCGTCTGGCCATTCTACCATACAGGCCTGATTGGTGGATTGCTGCAGAGATTGTTGCCCTTCTGGAAGGTTCTCCTCTCTCCCCAGAGGACCTCTGGAGCTCTGACAGAGTGACCATCGGGTTCTTGGTCACCTCCCTGACTAAGGCCCTTCTCCCCTGATCGCTCAGTTTAGATGGCCGGCCAGCTCTAGGAAGAGTCCTGATGGTTTCGAACTTCTTCCACGGATGATGAAGGCCACTGTGCTCATTGGGACCTTCAAAGCAGTAGAAATTTTTCTGTAACCTTCCCCAGATTTGTGCCTCGAGACAATCCTGTCTCGGAGGTCTACAGACAATTCCTTTGACTTCATGCTTAGTTTCTGCTCTGACATGAACTGTCAACTGTGGGACCTTATATAGACAGGTGTGTGCCTTTCCAAATCATGTCCAATCAACTGAATTTACCACAGGTGGACTCCAATTAAGCTGCAGAAACATCTCAAGGATGATCGGGGAAACAGGATGAACCTGAGCTTAATTTGAAGCTTCATGGCAAAGGCTGTGAATACTTATGTACATGTGCTTTCTCAGTTTTTTTATTTAATAATACATTTGCAAAAACCTCAAGTAAATTTTTTTCACGTTGTCATTATGGGGTGTTGTGTGTAGGATTCTGAGGAAAAAAAAGAATTTAATCCATTTTGGAATAAGGCTGTAACATAACAAAATGTGAAAAAAGTGATGCGCTGTGAATACTTTCTGGATGCACTGTATACACATTTCATATTTTACTCATACACTGTATACACATTATATGAAGCTGAAGTTCACAGTGTTACAATAAGGGTTCTCTTCAGGCTCCCAACATCCTGATGGGGGTCCTGAACCAAACCCCTTCGATAATGTCACCAAGATAAGCTGACAAATGGGGACAAATCTCACATGAAGCCAGGGGGGTATTCAAAAAAGTTTAAGTGTTTTTATTATAACAATCATCAAAACAAAAAGTGCAAAAAGTGTGGTGTCCAAAGTTCAATAAATAAAAAAATCCATAAAAACAGTGTCTAGTGGGGATAAAAAACCGTCCAATAAATAAATCCATTAAAATCTGAGGTTACAATGTGCAGAACTTAAAAAGCAGTCTCTCTCTCTTGTTATTCCCCGACCTACCTCCGTCACTCTCTCCCCGGCACACCATTACTTGCAGCCGGCGGAGACCAACAGCCACGAGCTCCTTCAGCTGAACTCCGTCTTGGCCCCCTTCCGGACGTCACTGCCACACCATCGAAGTCAGCTCTCCTCCCTTGATCCATCGCACACCCGCAGTGGCTTCTCAGATCTCACAGGAGGACACCTCACTGCCATCCCCAATCACTGGTTTTCAGTGGGGCGCACTAGCCCCTAGAGCGCAACTGTGCTCACCCCACTCACTGGTTTTCATTGGGGGAAACTAGCCCCTATAGCGCAACTGACTAACGCTCCTACGTGGGGCCCCAGCTCGTGGTGCCTCCTCATTCAAGGTGGCCAGATCGTCCTGCCAAGCTGCCATTAATTCCCTTACGTTAACCTTAATTTACTTCACCTCCTTCAATCTCTCCATACAATGATCTCTTTCCCCGCTCTCTCTGGTTCAACCCGTACATATACACCTCTGCAGGTGCCTCCACGGGAGCAGCGCCTTAACACTAGAATTACCAGAGCCTACGAAAAAACACGTAGATCCGTCCCACCTTAACTCGCTTTTTAAAACCGTTCTCACCTCTCCGCCAGCATCTTTTGTTAATCTAAATGTGCCGGCTATATCCATCCCCCACAGACTTAGAACGTGCACAAACTTCTCCCAGCTCATGCCTTGATTGATTATTTGGGAGTGAAGTGGAGTTTTAGAGTGGAAATAATAGATCAATATTTGGAATACATGCATTTCATGTGTGTTCCGTTTCTACAGTAATCCTTGTAAACACATTTTTAAAACAGAAACGTTTTTCATATTGTAGTAGTAAATAAACAAATGTAGGCATGAACTACAGTATATAATGTATGAAGCCTGAAGTCCAAAGATCAAAGGAACACTTTCACAAAATGTACAAATATAACAGAACAAGTATGCTTTTATTCAAAAATATAACTGCAGAAAAAAAGCCGCCTTAGCATGCCACATTGACACACACTTCCTGCAACTGCCTCGGTAGCGTAATGGTATCAGCTGCTGACTAGTAATCAAAAGGTCATGAGTTTGATCCCGCACAACTCAATTCTGAGAAGTAAACTGCTCTTATTCTTACTATTTTAGTAACTGTTTACTAAATATACATTTGATTTCAGTGTGTAACAGCCGGTGTAATTTATAATACTTGTAAAGGTTAATTTATTTTTTTTTTTTTTATTCACTTTTCATTCTCTCAGTCGTGTTCAGGATCCTTCCCTACCCAATCTGACACTGTTGTTTTCACATAAAGATGCGCTATAGCTCTGCAACGTACTTGTGACTGCATTTTCGTACCAATGCTTGCGAACTGAAGTGCCTGCGTGCACTTTTTATGGCATTACACATGTATTTTTTGAGCATGCCCGTGTTGCTCAAACACAGGAACATATGTTGGTGTACAAGTATAACAAAACAAGTGCACTTTTATTCTAGACTATAAGTAAAGAAAAAATAAAGCAAGTTACAGTAAGTGGTTGATACGACAGCTTGCGTGGTGCAATACTAAGAACTGCTGATTTCCGATCCGTGCTATATAAAATCATCATATTCAAATATTAACAATTCCCACACAACCTTCCTACATGTGTACTTGTTGCAGTGTACACATCTCTCTGTGCTATGGTTCCTATTACACTGAATGAGCACCTGACACTGTACTTCCTTCCCTATATAAATAACATTCGAGCTATAGCGCTTCTCCAAATAAATCACATTTGAGCTATAGCACGTCTTTATGTGAAAACAGCAGTGTCAGATGGGGGGGGGTCATGAACGCGACTGAGAGAATGGAACTGAATTTAAAAAAAAAAGCTAACCTTTACAATTATCATGCATTTACACTGGCTCTTACAGACTGCCTGAAATCAAATGTATGTTTTATTCTAAAATAGTACAGTACATGCAATATTAATTGAAAACGAACAGCGTCAGATCGGGCGCATATTCAAACCCGATCTGACGCTGTTCGTTTTCATATAATATTGCATTAGTGCGATGATGTTTTTACATATATTGTCTCTTTCATTCATCTTGCGGTTTGTAATCAGTGACCGCGTGTTTTTTTACCCCGATCTTGCCAGTTCGCACATGTTGCTGTATGATGGGGTTTCTTTTGTACTCCTTGACATGCAGGACAGAATAGTACAGAGCAGTAAGTTCAGCGCTATATGCAATCAGACAGACAGACAGACAGAGAAGGCACTAGATATATAAACAGGGAAGGCACTGTATAATAGATATACTGTATAAAAAAACAGCTAAGGGGATAGATATATAGATAGATCGGAAGGAAAGGCACAATATGATAGGCAGACTGGGAAGCTCCTATATAATAATAGGAATGGCGGGGAATTGAACTCGTATCTCTTGAGGTACAGCAAATCTACTGCAGTCTAAGTGACGAAATCTTACCACTACGCCACGGAAGCAGTTGTTAAACTTTTGAATCTTTTATAAAAGTGTTTATTTGATCTTTGGACTTCAGGCTTCATACATTTTATAGTTTATGCCTACATTTTGTTACATTTATTACTAAAATATGAAAAAGTTTCTGTTTTAACATTGTGTTTAAACAGATTACTGTAGAAACGGAACACACATGAAATGCGTGCGTTCCAAATAACAATCTATTATTTCCACTCTAAAACTCCACTTCACTCCTAGATAATCGAGGCATGAGCTGGGAGAAGTTCGTGCACGTTTTAAGTCAGTGGGGGGATGGAATAGCCGGCTGCTTGCAGTTTGTTTTTATCGGCATATTTACAGGACAAAGGAGGCTGGCGGAGAGGTGAGAACGGTTTTAAGAAGTGATTTAAGGTGGGATGGATCTACGAGTTTTTTCGTAGACTCTGGTAATTCTAGTGTTAATCATACACCACAGGAAGCCAATGAGGCAATCAAGAATGACTGCACCCGCACGTGCAGGTGCGACTTGCTCCAATTACCTCACTAACTCCCTGCGGTCGTGCGATCGCACCCACGGAGAATGGCACGGCTATACGGATTTAAAAAAAAAACCAGGCCCTTTTTCTTGAAGCTGCGGACCCGCTATACCACACACAGGTAAAAAGTTTTTTAAGTAGCATATTGTAATGATTTAGAGACTCAGTATTTCACTACTGGTGGTATAGGCTGTTGCCTTGGGCAAATCAGCATGGTTGGGATGCAGAGATGTAGAAATTGCAAGTGGAACAAACAATCTAAAAGACCAAACAACAAACAAATGGAGTTAGTCCTCAAGTTCTTAAGGCTAACTTTGTAGTATCCTCTATAATATCCATTACATGAGTCCTCTTGTGGTAAACCCCCTCGAGCCACTGCAGTTTGCCCATTGGGTTAAATTGGAGTAGGGGATACAATTATCTACCTGCTGTACATGGCTTATTTTTACCTTGACAAAGCTGGCAGCACTGTGAGGATTGTTTTTTATGATTTATCCAGTATGTCCATACCATCCAGCCATCCCTCAATAGATATGCAGGTGGATGAGCATATGGTGTCCTAGGTAATGAACTGTCAGGCAGACCTGCAGTTTGTGAGACTCAATGACTGTGTTTGTGATACAGATGTGAGCAACACTATAGCACAACAAGTACAGTCCTGTCTTCTTTTCCACTTTACTCTGTAAATCTCTGACTATATATATAACTCCAAGTCATGTCATTTGCAGAAATTCTCAGAGGATTCTACACTTATGGGGTATATCGATTAACAGGATGAGAATGCAGGAGTCATTAGGGTTAGGGTTAGTACTTTGTTTCTTGGTGCAAAAAAAACTGTCTGCAACTTAACTTCAGCAAAACCAAGGAACTGGTTCTTGACTTTCGCCATGCTGAACACGCTCTATGTCCAGTCACTACAGGAAGTGGATGTAGAGTTGGTGCACTGCCACAACAACTTGGGGTTTCACATTAATCACAGGCTAGAAATGTCTCATAGCACAGTAAGCTATATTAGAAAGGTCAGAGCAGACTTTTTTTTTTAGGAGGCTGAATTCTTTTAATGTGGGGAATGACAGCCCTCACATCTTCTATAACTTTGATGGTCAGTGCATTTTTCTATGCAGTGGGATGCTGGCAACATCACTTCAAGAGACGCCCGCCAAATCAACAAACTAATTAAAACTGTTAGTGGCATTTGAATCAAGTTATCTGTTCCATTTAGAATTAATGTCTTATAATCAACTATAGGCTAAAGTCAAACATTCTTTTTAGCCAAAACAATGAACATTTTCATGTACCATAGTATATCACAGAATACCATAAGGAGTGGCTGGTAGGCAGTCAGCGTAAACCTGATGGAGTTTGCCTTTTCTTAAGGATAGTGAATATCTGAGTTGGGCTCTCGCTGGAATTTGTGTAAACAAGGTATTTTACTTTTGTTCTGTTGCCAAAAGCCTTAGCTTAATGAAACATAAGCTGTTAAGTGTAGGTCTGTTTATTTGAAATTAAAATTAGATAACAACATGTAAAAAGTATACAAAATGCCTAACATAAATTTTCTTAAGTAGTTCTATTTGTTTATTTTATTTTTTTTTTATTTAAAGCTTTGAAGGTGTGTGAAACATCAGAACCTTACAAATAGCTATGCAAGCATATTCATATTGATAGACACAAATAATTTTTTCAAGTAGTTTTAAGAATTGTTTTTTCTCTTTCACTGGGCAGGATTCCTTGTTGAAACTTGTACACTAACCAAAACTATTCTTTTAATTAAGCCAAGTTATTAATTACTGGCAGTAATTTTGTCAAGGTTGAACACTGCACATTTGAATAAAATGCGTCTGCCAAGTGCACCAAAACTATTTTTTCATGCTGTTTTCTGTATATTACAATGATAGTCCAAAAACAAGCACTGTGATAAATATGCAAAATTACAAAAACTACACAAGTGTAAAAATTTAAGGATAGAGCCCCTGGGGGGTGGGAGGGTGACACACACATTGGTTTACACTCATTTAGACTAGTAATGCTATATTAAGGTTTATTTATTCTTTAACGTTATCCTGCCAAAGAAAGAAAGCAAGAAAGAAAGGGCTGCCATGCAGTACATCTCATAGCATGTCATATAGCCCACCCATTCTTCATTGTAAATAAACTTAAGTAAATAATTGTATGCTATCCTGATCTTAAAAATCATAATGAAGAAAGATGTCAGCCAAATATCACATGACAATTTGTTTTATTATGATTGTAGGTATTTAAGAACACATTTGGTAAGCTTAAAATTACTAATTTGATGGGAAAAGTATGTAAACATGTTTAAACTTGCCCAACACTATTACACAACAGACAAACCAGGTACTTAGTTTGATTATAGTGATATGATGTACAACTGGATCATTTATAACTACTTTAGCACAAATATATGATGACTAAGTCTAATGCCACTCTATACATTTTACCGCCTTGCTGATTTGCACATTCCCACTGTCTTACATCTTCTGCCTTGCTGACACAAAAAAATACAATTACAAGCACACCAAAATAACAATTTACATTCACAAGAATCCGGGGCATTCCAGTTCAAGCAACAGCCAGTTTTACACTATTGCATTCCAGACATTTAACAAGAAAAACAGTACCAATAATCTTATACCTTTTAAGAACAAGCTTGTAGTGACGCTGATTATCTGGTGTTGTATTCTATTGCTAATATTACAGAGGCTGAAGCCTCTAGAAAGTTTTTCTGAAAGTATATATGCTCTTATTAATAACTTTTTAACTTTGTGAAAATGCTAGTAACAAATGTAAAGGTATACACATACTAGGGTGGTCCAGATCTAATTATGCATTTTTCATTACGATATAACTTATTAAGTTTATTACATAGAAAATCACCTGAAAAATCCCAGACCATCGAGAAGTGTGTGAACTGATGACAAGAAGAAGCGTCTTTGTGCCAGACTGGAATCGTCCCCGCATAAATCAAAGTCATCCAGACGATCTGGATCTGCATAATTAGATCTGGACCACTCCGTGCATTCTCACTTCAATTCTGTGCACATTATTTTTTATTATAATAAGAATTTTTAATGGATTCATGCGGGTTTTTTACCAGTGACAACACAATTTCACCAGATGCCTTTACCAGTGTTTGGTAGAGATACCTTAATAAGTAAATAAGGTAAATTTTATTTAGAAAGTACATTTCATAGACAAGAAGTCAGAAAGTGCTGAACAATAAAAATAACTAAAGACTAAGCCCCTTGGTTTTAAATCTTGTGCAAGGAACAACTAACAGATTTTGAGCCGGGCAGTAAGTTTGAGAAGAACATTGGATAAATAGACTGGAACTTGTCCATTTAATGCTCTATACACAAGTGGAAAAATTTTAAAATAAATCCTAAAATCCACTGGACGCCAATGTAGAGTATAAAATAGGTTTAATATAATCTCTCTTTCTGGAACGTGGTAGCAACCTGACCGCTGCATTTTTATAGCTTCAAGGCTATGATTTGTCCGTAAACAAGTCAGTAAACAATGCAATAAAATAACTTATGTGTGAGGAAACAAATGCATGAACAATTTTTTCCAGCTCCGCAGATGTAATTATAGATTGCAATTTTGAAATGTTCCTTAACACCAGAATTACCAGAGCCAAAGAAAAAACTCATAATTCCAGCCCACCTCAAATCTCTTCGCACCTCTCTGTCAGCCTCTTTTGTCTTCTAAATGTGTCGATAAGCCAAAGCAGCAAGCAGCCTTATACCATCCCCCACCCCCCATCGCCTCAGAACGGCCAAGAAGTTCTCCAAGGTCCTGCCTTGATTGATTATCTGGGAGTGAGCTACTCAGAATTGTAAAGGGAAATAACTTGATGTGAGTGGTGTTTTGAGACAATGGAACTGGAAATTCTCTGATATGGAGAGGTAAAAGCTGACACACAAACGCTGGTGAATCTGCCTTCTTTGTATCTCACTGTCACTTGAATTTTTTTTTTATTTAGTTTTATTGAGTGTTCCTGCTCACGCTGAATTAGTATGCACCTTATGGTTCATGATGTCAAATAACTCATTTTATGACCTGTATAGTACATTTCGGAAAACACTGTGGCACTGATGCAACATTATTCATATTATTCCTATTCATTCGCCTGCCTTCTTGCGCTTCTAATCAGTGATTGCGTTTTTTTTTTGTTTTTTTTTTTCCATCTTGCCAGTGTCCACATTTTGGTGCACAGTACTGTTTTTTGTATTCCAGGACATGCAGAGGAAAGGACAGTACAGAGTAGTAAGTTCAGTGCTATATGCAATCATCAAATTCAAATGTTAACAGTTCACACACACCTAAGGACCATCCTTTCTAGGTTTAGGGCATGTGCACCTGTTGCAATGTACACAGTTCTCTCTGTCCTGTGGTTACTATTACACTGAAGAGGCGCCTGACACTGACTTCCTGGGGAAGTGGCGGTCTTGAAACAGAAGCTTGTCGATGTTGCATCCTCTTTTGCTTTATCCATCGCCTTTTCTTGTAAGAAACGACGATGAAGCTCCTCTGCAAGTTAAGCAAAGAACACTATTCTTTTCTCAGTGCTTAACCGTGCATGCCTTGTACAGTACATGCACGCGGATCGCTGCCAAGTCAAGCGTGTTATATCACACAGCAACTGGCCACCTGCATGCTCCTGCCGCACCGAATAAGCTCATGCCTTCTGGCACACGATGTCAATGCAGCACCGGGAGAAAAAGAAGTGAGAGACAAATATATGTGACATTTTGAAGAAGTCATTTTACAACTTGAATAGTATCAATCAGAAAACAGCGTCGCACTAATGCAATATTATTTGAAAACGAACAGCGTCAGATCAGGTGTGAATTTATACTGGCGCTGTTAGTTAGAGTCAGATCAGAAGGGGCGAGGGAGAGCGTGAACGAGAATGAGATAATAAAACTGAAAAAAGCTAACTTTTAGAAATGCCATACATTTACAGCTGATCTGATCTAAATAAAGGTAAATAACATTCAATCTGGCTCTTACATACAAAGTACAGCGACGGCAGCTTCCACCTGCAGCTATAGACTCTTCAGTGCGCAAGCGACTCTACACACTAGTGTTTAGATCTGGACGGTGTATGTGCCCCAAAAAATAAGTCTAACTGCATTCTCGTACCATTGCTTGTGTACTAAAGTGTCAGCAGGCACTTTTCGTGGCATTACACGTATTTTTTGAGCATACCCTCTGCACTCAACTTGTGATTTTACGCTGCAGAAAGTAAGTATGTAACTCCAGGTAAATAACATTCGATTTGGCTCTTACAAAGGACGGTGTATGTAAGGATGGTGCATGTGCCCAAAACATTAACATTTATATGTTACTTACATAAGAGCCAGATCGAATGTTATTTACCTTTATTTATTTACTTACTTCCTACAGCGTAAAGTCACAAGTAGAGGGCAGAGCTTCCCATGTACATATACAAAGTACAGCGATGGCAAAAGTGCATTATTGCTCGGATGTAGAAGCGTTGTCATGATCTAAGTTCACCTCTGTTATAGCACGGCTTTATGAGAAAACTGCAGCGTCAAATGTGGGGGGTGGGGGTGGGGGGGAATCGTGAACACGACTGAGAGAATAAAACTGAATAAAAAAAAAAACAAAGCTAACCTTTACAACTATCATAAATTACACCGGCTGTTACAGACTGGAATCAAATGTATGTTTTTATTCTAAAATAGTAAGAATACAAGCAGCTCACTTCTCAAAACGGACTCGTCTGGGATCGAGCCAGTGAAGTTTTGATTACCAGTCAACAGTTGATACCGTTGTGCCACCGAAGAGGTGGTTTCTGCAGTTATATTTTTGAATAAAAGCGCACTTGTTCTGTTATATTTGTACCTTTTGTGAAAGTGTTTCTTTGATATTTGGACATCAGGCTTCACACATTATACACTTCATGTCTACATATTGTCAATTATTACTAAAACATGAAAAACGTTTCTGTTTTAATGATTTGTTTACATAGATCGTTGTAGACATGGAACACACATAAAATGCATGTGTTCTAAATAACGGTATAGTATTTATAAAAGGTGTCATTTTGCTTGCCTTCTCACTTTATACAACTCTAAGCAACTGACACGCAGGTAAACAGACTTGAGCAGAGAAAACTGTGTGGGGTGGGGGATGTGATAGCAGGCTGCTGGCTGCTTATCGACACATTTACAGGACAAAAGACACTGACGGAAAGGTGAGAAGCAATTTAAGGTGGCACAGATCTATGAGTTTTTTTGTAGGCTCTGGTAATTCTAGTGTTAACCGTACAGTTAAAATTATAATTGCAACTGGTCAGCCAAAGTCTGTAACAGTATACTTCCTCTTTTGGCAATCTGATTTAAGCTTCTAGTATTTAGGTTTTAGCCTGTCTTTATGAAAATATCATATATCACAGATATTTTAATACGTCGTAATTTTATTACTTGTTTAATCAAGTTATTTTATTGACTTTCCACTACTTTCTCAAAATCACATGGTATATTTCAAAAGCAAAGAACATAGGCAAACTTCACAAGGTGTAGACGCTGAATTACCTATAGAAATGCAATTGCAGATGCTCAGAAAAATAGGAAAAAACACCAACTCACTGACAATATGAGTTGAAAACCAACTTATACAGTAATCACTATGTGTATACAATGTTAATGCACATAGGAATCTATGCTCTTTAGTATTCATGTTTTTAATTTTTGTTTTAAGCGAGTAACAGTGTCAGCTTGCCATTAAAATATTATAAAACTGGGGTACTGAAATATTGTACTATTTAAGTGTGATAGCCAATTATAAAATAATTACTTAAAAACTTCAGCTTTACCTGATACTTTGAAATTCACACCAACGGGGAATGTGGTCAGCATCAACATGAAAGGAAACAAAAGCAAAAATAAAATTAGTTAATTACAACATATATAAAGTTAGAATCATCATTTATTTACCAAAAACAAATAACATGTAATTCTGCACTGAAAAAAACTAAATCACACTGTATAATATTTACCTACTCAAAATCAAACTATACATTTTAGAAAAATATTGAGAGAAATAAATGAACCATATATACTCAGCAAAAAAAGAAATGTCCTCTGACTTTCAACTGTTTTTACTTTCAGTAAACTTAATGTGTAAATATTTGTATGAACAGTAAAAGAGTCAACACCATAAGACATAAACTAAAATGTTTCACAATGTGTCCCTGAATGAAGGGAGGCTCAAAATCAAAAGTACCAGTCAGTATCTGGTGTGGCCACCAGCTGCTTGAAGTACTGCAGTGCATCTCCTCCTCATGGACTGGACCAGATTTGTCAGTTCTTGCTGTGAGGTGTTACCCCACTCTTCCACCAAGGCACCTGCAAGTTCCTGGACATTTCTGGGGGGAATGGCCCTAGCCCTCACCCTGCGATCCAACAGGTCCCAGACATGCTCAATGGGATTGAGATCCGGGCTCTTCCACTGCGAGGATGATCAGCGGTCCTTCCTGTCTACCTGTAGCGCTGTCTTAGGCGTCTCCCAGTGCGGACATGGCAATTTATTGCCTTAGCCACATCAGCAGTCCTCATGCCTCCCTGCAGCATGCCTAATGCACGTTCACGCAGATGAGCAGGGACCCTGGGCATCTTTCTTTGGGTGTTTTTCACAGTCGGTAGACAAGTCTTTTTAGTGTCCTGCGTTTTTAAAACTGTGACCTTAAATGCCTACTTTCTGTAAGCTGTTAAGGTCTTAACGACCATTCCACAGGTGCATGTTAATTAATTGATTATGGTTTATTGAACACGCATGGAAAACATTGTTTAAACCCTTTACAATGAAGATCTGTAAAGTTATTTGGATTTTTAAAACATTATTGTTGAAATACACAGTCCTGAAAAAGGGACGTTTCTTTTTTTGCTGAAAATATATATATATATATATATATATATATATATATATATATATATATATATATATATATATATATATATATATATATATATATATATAAAACATTCAAATACATGTATTTGAATATATATAACTGAATATATTAATTTATGTAATGCTATATGAAAAGATGACAAACATAAATGATTCATCACATTTTATTGACTACAATAAACCAGCTGTTTAGAAAGAAAAAATATCTTTCATTAAGAACAGAAATTTAATGTGCATCTGAGCTATTTTAAGTCCTAAATAAACATGAGATTTGCAAATGATTTCTGAGGTTTCAGAAAGGCTTCTGTTCTAGCCGAAAAAGATGGTAATTGATATATTTTCATATTTAGCTGAATACATTTTTTGTCTTGTCCAAAATTGAAAAATGTACACTTCCTAGGTTTCTAGTTGCACAAGACAGCTACTTGACCTCAAGATAAAAAAAAAGAAAAATGACCTCTTTTTTGGCAATAAAACAAAATAAAAAACATTTTATTTATAGACATAAATACAAACTTGCCTACAGACATACACGTAAATAACAAAATGAATCCTTTGTGGTTTGAAACTGTGCTAAAGCTGTAGGTGAAGAAAAAAATCAAATGTGTTGTTGACATTTTATAACTCTAGATATATTACACACTTATATGTACAGTAGTGTAGAAACAAAAGCATATTTAATTGAAGCTAGATGCTATGCAGGAGAAAAGCATGGTGAAACTAAACAGAAGGGAGTAAGAGAGGTGAGACTATTAAAAGAAAAAAGACACAATTTTCCAATAATTTGATTATTTTTCTAAATTGTGAAAGAGAAGTTAGCAGTGGCTACATGCTGGATACCTGGTTGTTTGTACCCAAAAGACAGTAAATGAAAAATGATGTTATATTTTAATTTTTGATGTGCTGATTAGTATATTTTTGGAAAAAAAAAAAAAAAAACTTTCATTACTCTGGCACTTTGAGATCAATCTCTTCTATGGGATCTTTTCATTTAATTTTATCAGAAGTATAAATTAGCATTAAAACAAGCTAAGTACAGCCACTCTCTTTGGCTTTTATTTTATACATTTATTTATTTATATTTTACACACACACATATTCTTGTTCCAGGACCTCTGCAGAAAACGTAATAAGTCCCCTATATTACTTGCACATAACCTAAGCACATCCTCCTGTATACTCTAAAACATCTCTTAAAATACTTACAATATAGCACTAGGTGCAATTACACTTCCACGAATTTCAGCTTCTGTCTGCTTTAGTATGCGAATGCCTGATTCATTTTTACCAACCTTATGGCTTATTTTGGCAAGCAACATCTCACTTTCAAAAAATCTAAGATTTTTATTTTCTCATTTAGAAATATCACTTTTATGCTTCCCCTTTGAGCTTGCACTGATGAAGTCACTGAACTTTGTACGCACCACCCATTGCTACTACTAATTTGACGGTTCATTGAGGTCCTCAGAAAAGCCCTGCCACAATCGCTCACAACCACTGGCAGTACATCAAGAAGATAATCAAACTTGACTATAGAAAGACTAAAAACAGTAACAAGGTGTATGTAGGTGTACTTACTTTATCATTAAGGCTTGTTTGTTCTATGGTGCAAACAGCTGTAGACAAGCTCGCTCACAAAGGATGTGCACACTCGTCTGTTCATAGTTTTCAGAGGACGAAATTGCACAGCAGCACATTGACGCACGACTGTATATATAACAGAGACATATACTTCGTTTGATGCACTGCAAACATTAACGCTGAGGATCTATGTTAATTACTTATGCAGTACTAAAAGTGCCAGAGAGCTGACCGAATCTTGGCTATCAAATGAGAACGCCATCAACAGACACTTGGACATAAATCCAGCATATTAGTGATGGGAGCTCCGGCTCTTTTCAAAGCTTCGGCTCTTTTGGATCGGCTCCCTTTAAAGAGCCGACTCTTATGGCTCCCGAATGGCTCTTCATTTAGTATCACTTGGATGCTTATATTTTAGCCTAATTAAGTAATTATGAATGGTTTGTGTATAAGCAATTTCTTATTCATTGTTTTCAGACATTACGTATTTTTATGCATTTTTACATTACGAAAAATACAGTTACTATTGTTTAACATTTTAATAAAAGCTTTAAATGAACAACTTAACACAAAACCACAGCAAACAAATTATATAAAGGCCAAACTCAACAACAACACAACACTATGACTCTTTGAATAAAAGTTTCTACGCCAGGTTGACGTTCAGAAATGCCAGATGCCTCAGTTTTAAGGCATGTACAAAAGTTGTAAATCCTCTGTCCTCCACAACAGAAAATGGTTGAAAATCGCTAGCTATCATTTTAGCCAGCTCCTCATCGACACTTATTTGTTTGTCTTGCGTCATTTGTTTTGGAAAAAATGTGCTTATTTTGGTTTTAACTGAAGACTGTGTTATACCTGCAGTTTTCGGGAAGACAGTGGATGCTGTAGCAGAAGTACTTGGCTCTTTTCCAGGGTCAGTGGATGGCAGGAGAGAGGGCACGCTCTCCTCCAGTTGCACGGATGGGTGGGTGGTTCTTATACGAGGTGTGGCAGAAAAGTAATGAGACTGATTTTTTATTTAACAAAGTTTTTATTTTTTTCAAACATCAATGTTATCCCCTTCAAAGTAGTTCCCTTGGGCAGCTACACACCAATGGAGACGTTGTTCCCACTGTTGGTAGCAGCGCTGGAAGTCTTCAACCGGTATGGTCTTCAGCATGTCCATTACACTTTTGGATGTTTTCTAAAGTCCCGAAATGACGTCCTTTGAGGACATTTTTCAGTTTAGGAAAAAGAAAAAAGTCACACGGACTGAGGTCAGGTGAATAAGGGGGCTGGGGAACCACAGGAATGCCTTTTGAGGTGAAAAATTCTGTTATGGAGAGGACAGTGTGACATGGGGCGTTGTCATGATGGAGCATACATTTGTCTGCAATGTCTGGTCTCACACGAATGACCCTTTTTCTGAGCCTTTCAAGGACGTCTTTATAAAAAACTTGGTTGACAGTTTGTCCTGGAGGAACAAATTCTTTGTGGGCGATTCCCCTTTGTCAAAAACAAATCAGCATTGATTTGATCTTGATTGCTCATTGAGCTTTCTTTGGTCGAGGAGAGTTTGCAGTGTGCCACTCCTGACTTTGCCTCTTGGTCTCAGGATCGTATTCAAAAATCCATGATTCATCACCTGTGATCACACGACTAAAGAAATCTTGCTCATTAGCGATTCTGTCAAGAAGATCAAGACACTTGTTTTTTCGATTGTCCTTCTGCTTAATTGTGAGGTTTTTCGGCACCATTTTGGCACAGACCTTTCGCATGTGCAAATGTTCAGTCAAAATTTGATGAACGGTAAATCTGTTCAAATTTAATTGTTCACTCAACATTCTTAATGTTAAACGACGGTCTGATCTCACAATGTTTTCATTGGTTTTCGAAGTTGAAGGCCTCCCTGAACGGTGTTCATCTTCAATGTGTTTTCTGCCTTCCAAAATGATTTGTGCCAGCGAAAAACTTGAGCTCGGGATAAAGAATGTTCCCCATAGGCCTGTTTTAACTTTTCAAACGTCACACTTGCCGATTCTCCAAGCTTAACACAAAATTTAATGGCACAACGTTGCTCCAAATTCTGCTGTTCCATTTTGCGTGACGCACAACCAAAAACACAACTTCGCTAATAGCAGTCACAAAAATCACGTAGTTAACGGAAGGAGTTGAAACTCGCACTGAGCTATGGGAGGGTACTGATACACGTGCTCTATCAAGGACAACAGCGCAGCGTTGCCAGATCGCTTGCAGTGTTGCCAGTCTCATTACTTTTCTGCCACACCTCGAATGTCTGTGCAGGTTTGTTGTTGACCCTGCTCTAACGGATATTTCCATATTACAAATTCTGCACTTAGGTTTGTAGTCTCCAATATCACTGAAATGCAGCCAGATGCTGCTTCTTTTTTGGCTTTCACTCATTTCTTCACTCTTCTTTTTTCTTCACGATGCGCTTGCAATTAAATCCGGCTCCTCGTCTGTCGCAGCGACAGCTCTGTGTACCTGGCCTGTACCAACACTCGCTGTCTTCGGAGCGTCTGCCCCCCTTCCTTCTTTCACATAATGGTACGATCCTAGTCCGATGTGTCATTCGTGAACGAGCCGGCATTATGAGCCAATGTTCTGTGTGCCAATATAAATAAAGTCTTGCCCCTGCCGAATGGATTTCAGTAGAGCTAAGAAGGAGCGGCTGAAGCTTCAGCTCTGCTCAACAGGCATCTGCTCCTCTCGTTCGCTTCAAAGCATCGGCACTTAGAGCCAGCTCGTTCGCGAACGACACGTCACTACAGCATATGCAAACTTAAGAAAACCATGTTCAAAATAAATAAAACTTTACACCCAATAACCCCCACCCCTCCTGATTACACTGACTTAAACACCTCTCTGCCATTAAAGGTAATTTTTGCTATATATTGCCTTTGATTCTTGTAAATCTAAGCATCATCCTCTGATGAAGGCCCCTGGTAGGGGTTAAAAGCTCAGGAATAAAAACTGCTTTATGATACGTGATTCATTTTTTTCTCCCTTTGTGGATCTCCAGCTGCAAACCATATCACAGACCTTCTTTTCCATATATACTGTATATTATATATATATATATATATATATATTCAAATTATAAATATTTGTTTTGAATTGTTTCAGACACAAATTTGTTTTTTTAAGGCTTTCCTGTTTAGTCCACCCATTGCTAGGCTACTTCCGTGGTTACCAGGGATGGGGTTTGGAGATTGCAACCCAGACATTCATGCAACAGGTTAAAAAGGTCAATCAATAAAAAAAAAAGCTTTTTGTGGTTTTTGAATTGTGCTTGTATTTTGACACTCATTGTGGCTATAGCTGTAATGTAGTAGATCTGAGTTTTTGTTATTGGTTTTGGCTGCGGCTTTTCTCCTGGTTATTTTTCAAATAGTCTTCACAGACATCCAGCATATTAGTGCTTCATTCAGGAAACAAAACAGATCTGTTTCAAACAAGTATTAGTTAATATTAAATGAATTTGTTCAAAACCTGCAACAAAATCAGTTTTACTGCTGTGGTGGATTGCCGGCATGTTACTCCGGCCCTCACCCCCAGGCCGCCAGGAGGAGCCCTCCCGACAGCATGATCATGCCCCGAGTTCCAGCAGGGCATCATGGACTTTGTTGTGTTTACACAGCCCTGCTGGATACCTTGGGGGCCACCAGGCGTCGCTGTAGGGGGCTCATAGGCTCGCATGTGCCCAACAACCGGAGATGCGTTATAGTCATGTGGCGGGAAGAAGCGGCGTGCTCCGGGGTGAAGAAAGGACTGTTTGCCCTGACCCGGAAGGAATAAGGAATTGTGGACTGATTGGACAGGAACACCTCCGGATCAGGGTGTATAAAAGGATTGTGGGAAGGCCCAGACAGTGAGCTGAGCTGGGAGGTAGGAGGGCGAAGTGTCTGGGCGAGGAGGAAAGAGTATTGGTTGGTTTTGTGATTTATGAGTGTAGAGTGGAGGGTGCTTTGTGCACTGTATAATAATAAAAGTAATAATTATTATACTTTCACCTGGTGTTCAGAGTGGTACCTGAGGGTGTTAGAGGTGGACCACACTTCTATCTGCTACACTACACAGACAAAAGAATAAAATACAAAGTAGTATTTTTAAATTAAGAGTAACCTATTTTAAAAATGTTACCTTGGAAATATTCTTAAATCAACTTTTGACTCAAACTTGATTTGATGGACTGCATTTTCATAGTAAGTCTTAGCAAGGTCAGTGTAGACACTCCAAACTGTTTTTTTCTTCCATCACTTGTACAAAAATATACATTGTACTTTGAGTGTGCATTATCCCCTCTTTTACAGAGACCACATTCAAAGTCAAAATCCTTCTTTCATACAGTATCTAACTACAATTATACCTTGTTAATTCATGAGAGTACTATTTTATATAAAATTATTTAAAAAAAAAAAAATCAAAATAATCAAAAAAAACCTTCCATTGTGGGTGTGTTATCAGAAAGCATCAATAACAGAGGGGAAAAAAAAGTAAATAAAAAAATAAACTTTGCTTTGTCTTCTCTGGGTATGAAAGTACACAACCTTAAAAGATGCATTAAATGCAGTTTTTTTTTATTTTGGAATTAAGAAGGCAGCATTCAACAAACTGTTTAATGTCATATCAAATCAACTAAATTTTAGAACATCTTACTAAAAATTTGCAATTTTGATGAAAAATACAAGTTATTACTTACTAGACGACATTAAGTTTTTATATCATGGCGAGTGTTATAATAAAAGGCAATTTCAAGAAGGAGTAAACCTTTTTTAATTTGAAAATTTTTTTTCCACTATCAACAACAATTTATTTTAAAGCCCAAGGTCGCACAAGGAGTGCAGCAATCGGTGTCAGGCTAAAACACAATTAGTATGATGTAGCATAAAATCTTTGTTGGTCTTCATGAGGGGTGCCTAACACATGAAACTTTTTAATTGCTAAAGGGAAATCCAGGCAGTGATTACATAGGTCCCTAGAATTATAACACTGTGCAGTCCATGCAGACAAAAGCAATGTTTGCTATCTTTCAGTGTCTGTCATATCAAACTCTGCCCGCAATGCAGGAATTGCAACAGGCAACACAAGATCCATTCCTATACCTGGAAAGCTTACGAAATCTCTACAGGGTGGTCCAGATCTAATTATGCAGATCCAGATCGTCTGGATGAGTTTTATTTATGCGAGGACGATTCCAGTTTGGCGTGAAGACGATTCTTCATGTTGTCAGTTCGCACACTTCTCGATGGTCCAGGATTTTTCGGGTGATTTTCTATGTAATACACTTAATATGTTATAGCATAATTAAAATTGCATAATTAGATCCGAACCACCCTATACAGTTGACAGCAAACTGGAAGGTGAGTGAATAGCCTTTTAATTCTCATGTAGAGATGCTACACACACTGGGCCAAAATGATGTGCTCTTTGCCCAGAAGGTTTACATAACACATGCCCTATAATAGGCATCATCAGCTCATAACAGTTCAGAGTGCATGAAACGTAACTCATTAATTAGAATGTTAAAGTCAATTAATGTAGACATCCACAGTATTTAAAAAAGGACAGAAGGAAAGTGAGTCCTTCCCTCTGGGAAAATCTGGTAAGCTTCATTTGAAAGGCTGAGTAAGGTTGCCATAAAGTGCCAACATTACTCAAATTTTCTCCTGGAGGGGGTAAAAAAAAAAAAAGAAAAAATGACAACCACTAGAAACATACAGAGTAAATTTAAGCAGAACCTTCAGCTAAGACAGGACATAATTAAGTGAAAGCTAATCAGGCTAATGATTAAACAGATGGTGCAAGACTAGAGTTATAAAGCTTGCAGACAGGTTCTAAACACCAATTATAAGAGATAAACCATGCCAAGTGTTTCAAAGCCCTGTCTGTCCTTCATTTGCATGTTTAATATTTTATTCACGCTCATCCACAGGAGAAAATATATTTAAACAAGGTTCAGAAAACATGTTTAGCCAAAACAGAAAAGTATAATGAAAATGATCACATAACAGCATTAGTCAATGAATGGTGTTATGGGTAAGGGATCCTGAATGAACAACTGAGAACATTAATTAATATGAAAAACGTTTTAATGATAAGTCTTAAAGGTGTTGCGGGTAAGGTAAAATATAAGTTGTCAACACAATATAACCTACATGGCCAGTGACAAACAGCTTTTCTGTACTCCTCCACAGACACGATCTTGCTCCATAGTACATAACACAATGTCAAGGGAAGGGCTGGATACCCTGGTTTGATTTGCCTTTTCCCAATATCCTTGGGTCCCCAAGTTATATTCCATGACACTCGATATCTAGCAGGTCTTAATTACTTTTCTTTATTTATTAATATTGAATACAATTAGATGTTTTAAAAATCTACTCAGAAATAAACCCACCTTATATACACTCACTGACCACTTTATTAAGTACACTTGTTCAACTACTAGTTAATGTAAATATCTAATCAGCCAATCATATGCATTTAGGTATGTAGACATTGTCAAGACAATCTGCTGAAGTTCAAACTGAGCATCAGAATGGTGAAGGAAGGTAATTTAAGTGACTCTGAAATTGACATGGTTGTTGGTGCCAGTCGAGCTGATCAGAGTATTTCAGAACTTTCAGAAACTGCTGATCTATTGAGATTTTCCTGAACAACAATCTCTATGGATTACAGAATTTGATGTTCAACAACATGAAAATATTCATTCATATTATCTTGCATCAATAGTTCAGGCTCGTAGTGGTGTAATGGTCTGGGGGATATTTTCTTGGCACACTTTGGATCCCTTCGTACCACTTGAGCATTGTTTAAATGCCCCAGCCTACCTGAGTATTGTTACTGACCATGTCCATCCCTTATGATCGAAGTGTGGCCATCTTCTAATGTTTACTTCCAGCAGGATAATGCATCATGTCACAAAGCTCAAACCATTTCAAACTGGTTTCACGAAAATGACAATGAGTTCACTGTATTCAAATGGCCTCCACTGTCACCAGATCTCAATCCAATACAACATCTTTTGGAGGTGGTGGAATGGGAGATTTGCATTTGGATGTACAGCCAACAAATCTTCCACAACTGCATAATGCTATCATGTCAATATGGACCAAACTCCCCCAGTAATGTTTCCAGCACCTTGTTGAATCAATGCTATGAAGAATTATGGCAGTTTGGAAGGCAAAGCAGGGTCCAACCTAAAACAAGCAAGGTGTACTTATTACATATTATATACTCACTAGCCATTTTATTAAGTCTGTATATAACTACATTTTTAAATGTGCAGGGAGCTCTAAACATATTAAAGTGAAGTGTGCTATGTAAAAATAAACTAAATTGAACCCACTGAAACTCAACACATTTTTTCATTTAAATTAGGCAAAAAGTCAAGAATTTGCACAGGAGTGTACTATCAATGACAAAATCAACACTGCTTGAAAATGTTTATAATACAAAGTACAAACGTGCACAAGTACATGTGAATTTTCACAAACGTGTTAGTTCAATAAGTCTATTTTGATAACTGATAGGTAAAGCTGCATTAATTCCCCTAGAAGTTTCTTAAAGTTTTCAAGGTTTCCACATCAAGGGTTGGGTGTAAACAGCCATGATCCTTAGTGTGAAGAAGTCTTTCCATCCTTCCATCTTAAATTAACCTCATTTAAATATAAAGCAGTGTCCTCAGGAATGTGATTCACTATTTCTGCATACTGCGTACATGATGGAAATGCTGGGACATCACAACCCTAAAATCCTTTTTAGACTGCTAAGTATAGACCAGTGTCACCCAACTTGTATATATAATTAAGGTTGCTTTAGCTAGTTTTAGAAAATATGAGTTTATTGGTTATACTGTAATTAGACTAGATTTCACCTAAACAATATTATACTTGTATAGGCTGAACAAGTTTTTCTTGTCTTTAAGACAGTATAAAAACACAATGACGGGAAATTCATCAACTGGAAATAAGAATTTCAACGGTGCAATATTGGCGGCACGGTGGCGCAGTGGTAGCGCTGCTGTCTCGCAGTTAGGAGACCTGGGTTCGCTTGGAATTCCACATGAAAGACCAATACAAAGTGGTGTACACGTGAGAAGTGGAACGAAAATCATACATGATTCCAAACAATTTTTACAAATAAATAACTGAAAAGTGGGGTGTTCGTAATTATTCAGCCCCCCGAGTGAATACTTTGTAGAACCACCTTTTGCTGCAATTACAGCTGCCAGTCTTTTAGGGTATGTCTCTACCAGCTTTGCACATCTAGAGACTGAAATCCTTGCCCATTCTTCTTTGCAAAACAGCTCCAGCTCAGTCAGATTAGATCTTGCCACAGATTCTCGATTGGATTTAGATCTGGACTTTGACTGGGCCATTCTAACACATGGATATGTTTTGTTTTAAACCATTCCATTGTTGCCCTTGCTTTATGTTTAGGGTCGTTGTCCTGCTGGAAGGTGAACCTCCGCCCCAGTCTCAAGTCTTTTGCAGACTCAAGAGGTTTTCTTCAAGATTGCCTGTATTTGGCTCCATCCATCTTCCCATCAACTCTGACCAGCTTCCCTGTCCCTGCTGAAGAGAAGCACCCCCAGAGCATGATGCTGCCACCACCATATTTGACAGTGGGGATGGTGTGTTCAGAGTGATGTGCAGTGTTAGTTTTTCGCCACACATAGCGTTTTGCATTTTGGCCAAAAAGTTCCATTTTGGTCTCATCTGACCAGAGCACCTTCTTCCACATGTTTGCTGTGTCCCCCACATGGCTTGTGGCAAACTGCAAACGGGACTTCTTATAATTAAAATGAATTATAATTAATTCTGTTAACAATAGCTTTCTTCTTGCCACTCTTCCATAAAGGCCAATTTTGTGCAGTGCACGACTAATAGTTGTCCTATGGACAGATTCCCCCACCTGAGCTGTAGATCTCTGCAGCTCGTCCAGAGTCACCATGGGCCTCTTGGCTGCATTTCTGATCAGCGCTCTCCTTATTCGGCCTGTGAGTTTAGGTGGACGGCCTTGTCTTGGTAGGTTTACAGTTGTGCCATACTCCTTCCATTTCTGAATGATCGCTTGAACAGTGCTCCGTGGGATGTTGAAGGCTTTGGAAATCTTTTTGTAGCCTAAGCCTGCTTTAAATTTCTCAATAACTTTATCCCTGACCTGTCTGGTATGTTCTTTGGACTTCATGGTGTTGTTGCTCCCAGTATTCTCTTAGACAACCTCTGAGGCCATCACAGAGCAGCTGTATTTGTACTGACATTAGATTACACACAGGTGCACTCTATTTAGTCATTAGCACTCATCGGGCAATGTCTATGGGCAACTGACTGCACTCAGACCAAAGGGGGCTGAATAATTCACACACCCCACTTTGCAGTTATTTATTTGTAAAAAATGTTTGGAATCATGTATGATTTTCGTTCCACTTCTCAAGTGTACAACACTTTGTATTAGTCTTTCATGTGGAATTCCAATGAAATTGATTCATGTTTGTGGCTGTAATGTGACAAAATGTGGAAAAGTTCAAGGGGGCCGAATGCTTTTGCAAGCCACTATATATATATATATATATATATATATATATATATATATACCCGATCTACATACTCTCAAATAGACAAACCACTGCGCCGTGGTGCAATGGAAAAGGCTTTGCCTCTAGCGCCAACGTCCAAAGTTAGATTCCCGAAAGGGGTGCACTGAGTATGTACGCCTGATGACCCCAAAATTAGAAGCGAAACACGTGTTGCGTACTCTTTGCATTATTTCACAGTAAGACTATTTCATATATATATATATATATATATATATATATATATATATATATATATATATATATATATATACACACACACACATACATATATATCAGCGCTTTCGATTCATTTTACCTCGCATCCCCTTGGTTTTGAGGCGTATGAAAAATATGCGGTTACGCAGAAAGACAGATCACCAAATGAAGCTTTATGAATAATGGATACTTTATTCGCCATCAATGATTGTTTTGGTAAAGCCATACTCAGTGTAATCATTAGATGATCGGTAAAAAGTAAAAGCGAAGGCGAAACCACAATAGCACGCGGGTTCGATGTAGTGTGCGTCAACTCGATCTGAATTGCGCGATCGCATTCGAAAAAAATATATCTGTTCTATTTAGTCAACACAAATATCTTTGGATGGAATGTAAGGCGAATTTACTCTTTACATTTCTATGGTGAAGAAAAATGTATGCAATGATGCATAAATTTAACTTGCATTCCTACCAAAGACATTTCTGTCGACTAAATAAAAACTCCTTCTATTTAAAATTTAAATAGAACTTGAACAGATACAATAGTTCATAATATCCACACAGACTTGCACGTAAGAGCGGGAGTCATCCGTTTTAACAAACAGCGTATTGCACTGATACGAAATAGCCTGCCCATTTAATTATGTAGGAATGGATAAATAAACTAAGATTTTGTACAAATAATGTTTTTCATTTTTCTTCCTTGATGGATTCTGGCACCCCCAGTAACAGTTGCTTATTTTTTTATTAATTTTATTACAATCTACACAAAGCAATCAAGTTTTACTAAAAGAAAAATTAAGTTAAGAACAGATCGATCCCCACCCTGAGAGAGAGAGCAAGCCAAGCGTGTAAAATTTAAGGCTTGTAAACATACCTAAATTAATAAATTCTCTGTGCTTTATGAACTTATTTTAAAATATTACTGATTAGATCCTGCCATGTTTTGAAAAAGTCTGTACAGATCCTCTAACTGAGTATTTGATTTTTCCAATTTCAAATAATATAACACATCAGTTTCCCACTGACTTAAAGAGGAGAGTTTGGGTTCTTCCAGTTTATCAGAATAAGTCTGCGTGCCAAAGTGTAGTGAATGCAATCACAATTTGTTTGTCTTTCTCCACTTTAAACCCATCTGGAAGAACACCAAACACAGCTGTTAATGGGTTAGGAGGGATTGTGAGTCCAAGGCTGAAAGGTAATTAAAAATTTTTGTCCAGAATAATGTTAATTTGGTGCAGGCCCAGAACATGTGACCTAGTGAGGCTGGGACTTGGTTGCAACGTTCACAGGTTGGATCATGCCCTGGAAACATTTTGGAGAGTTTTAGTTGAGACAGATGATGCTCGATATATAATTTTCAGTTGTATAATTGTATGCTTTGCGCATATGGAGCTCGAGTGAATTCTCTGCATTGCTACTTTCCACTCCTTTCCTGATATATTAATTGAGAGATCTTTTCCCAGTGTCCTCTTGGATCTTTGAAAGGAGGGATTGTAAAATGATTTTATATATTGTAGAGATGGAGTCTAAGTCCTTGAGATTGAGCAATATTTTTCCAGCATGGATGAGGGTGCAAGATGAGGAAAATCTGGAAGGTTCTGTTTAACAAAGTTCCTGATTTGAAGATAGTGAAAGAAATGTGTAGCTGGAATGTTAAATTTGGAATGTAATTGTTCATAGGATGCAAAGACGTTGTCTATATAAAGATCTCTAAGCAAGTTAATTCCAAATTTTTCCAGATATTAAAAACTGCATATGTTTGTGAAGGTTGAAAGAGGTGGTTCTCTTGCAGAGGTGCCACAGATAGAAGCTTCTCCGTCTTAAAATGCTTTCTACATTGGTTCCAGATTCTAAGTGAGTGGAGCACAATTGGGTTATTAGTGTATTGCCGATAGCGTGTGTTTATTGGAGCACAGAGCAAGGAATACAAAGAAGTACTGCAGGATTTTACTTCTATGGCGGTCCAAGCCTGTGTATGTTCTTCTATTTGTGTCCAGGTTCTTATCGCCTGTATATTTGCTGCCCAGTAATAAAACTGGAAGTTAGGTAGAGCCATGCCGCCTTCTGCCTTTTGTCTTTGTAGGGTCTCTTTTGATGCGTGGATGTTTTGAATTCCAAATAAATGAGGTTATTGTTGAATCTAATTGCTTAAAGAATGATTTATTAATGTATATTAGGATGTTTTGAAATAAAAAGGAGCTTAGGAAGAATATTCATCTTAACAGTGTTAATTCTTCCAGCTAGTGTGAGATGAAGGGTTGACCATCTATGCAAGTCTTGTTTAATTTTTTCCATGCAGAGGCGAAATTTTGTTGATAAAGAGCTTTATGTTTACCCGAGGTATTTAAACTGTTCTGCAATGATAAAAGGTAGGGTGTCTAATCTAATATTATATGCTTGAGAATTCACTGGAAAGAGTACACTTTTATTCAGATTAATTCTGAGACCAGAGATCTTTTGAAATTCTGTGAGTGCTGCTAAGACTGCAGGCACAGAATTTTCTGGGTCGATATATACAGTACCATGTCATCTGCATATAATGAGATTTTCTGTTCCAGTCCTTCTCTGCTAATCCCCTTTATCTGATCAGTATTTCGACAATGTATTGCCAGTGGTTCAATGGCAATGCAAACAGCAGCGGTGACAAGGGCATCCTTGTCTAGTGCCACGCTCTAGTTTAAAGTAGTCTGAGCAAATGTTGTTGATGCAAACTGAAGCTTCTGGGTTAGTATACAGTAATTTAATCCATGCACAAATGTTGGGCCAAACCCAAACTTCTCCAATGTAGTAAAAGGTATTTCCATTCAATCATGTCGAATGCTTTTCTGCATCCAATGATAATAATATTTCTGGGGTGTTTGATTTAGTTGGTGAGTATATTACATTAAACAGGCGTCGAAGATTTGAAGATAAGTGCGGCCCCTAATAAATCCAGTTTGGTCTTGTGATATTACGAGGGAGCACTTTCTCCATCCTTCTAGCTATGATTTTAGAGAGTATTTTAACGTCGTTATTCAGAAGTGAAATTGGTCTGTATGATGCACATTGTAATAAGTCCTTATTTTGTTTTGGAAAGACAGTGATTAGTGCTTGGCAAAGGTTTGTGGAAGAGATTGGTTATCTCTGGCTTCTGTAAATGTTGCTAATAGGAGGGAGCTAGCTGAGCGGAGAATTTCTTGTAAAACTCTGCAGGGTAGCCATCAGGGCCTGCTGCTTTCCACCTTGGAGTGACTTTATAGCATCTAGTAATTCTGATAATGCCAGAGGTTTATCAAGTTCCTCAACACTAAAAGCGTCTATTTGTGGTATCTGTAATGTATCCAGAAATGCATTAGATTGTATTGTCTTCCTTAAACTCAGTAGTATATAGGGATTTATAGTAGTCTCTGAAAGTGTGCATTATATTTTTGTGGTTGACGATTTTATCTCCGTTCGTGTTAGTGATTACGAGATTGCGTTGCACTTCTTGCTTGTGAATTTGTTGAGCTAAAAGCTTATTAGCTTTCTCTCCATGTTCATAATAATGATGTCTGGATTTGTAAATTAGTTGTTCAGTTTCTTTAGTTGTCAAGAGGTTTAATTCTGAATGTAGAGCCTGCCTCCTCCTATGTAGAGTCTCGCTTGGTAGTCTGGCATGTTCTTCATCTATTTTAGTAATTTGCTTTTTATCTCTGCTACTTTCTTGGCTTGGATTTATTTCTGTGGGAAAGATATGAGATAATCTGTCCTCTTAAGAAGGCCTTAAGAGTTTCCCAGAGTATTCCTGCAGAGATCTCAGGGGATGTATTTGTCTCTAGAAAGAATTTGATTTGTTTGGATATAAATTCAGTACAATTCTCGTCAGCTAATAGAAGCGGGTTGAGGTGCCATCTGCGGGGTGAGTGTATGGGGCTTAGTAATTTTAGCTCCAAGATCATAGGTGCATGGTCAGAAATAACAATAGCATCGTATTTACAAGATTTAATCTTAGGCAAGAAGTTATTGTCTATAAAGAAGTAATCAATCCTTGAGTAACAATGATGTACTGGTGAGTAGAAAGAATATGTTCTTGAATTTGGGTTTAAAAACCTCTAGGGGTCTGATAAGTTGTGATCAGTTATAAACTTTGTAATTATCTTTGCAGTGTTAGATGCGTTCCCCTGTGGAGGAAGTCCTATCTAAAAGTGGATTTAGAACACAATTAAAGTCCCAGCCATTATAACTTTATGAGTGTTCAGATTGGGAATGGATGCAAATAAATTTTGTATAAATTCCTTATCATCAACATTAGGTGCATAAACATTTATCAAAATCATTTTACAGTTAGATAAGTCTCCCATGACCATTACATATCTCCCTTCAGGATCCAATACTACATCTGATGCTACAAATGGTACTGTTCTATGTATGAGAATTCCCACACCTCTAGTTTTCTTTGTAAAACTAGAATGGAACATTTGGCCAGTCCAGTCTTTTGCAGCGGAACTGATCCTTGCTTAGTAAGTGGGTTTCCTGTAAAAATACTATTTTAGCATTTAGACCTGTTAGGTGAGACAGTACTTTCTTTCTCTTTAATTAGTGATTCAGGCCTTTAACATTCCAGCTTACGAAGTTAACTGTCCCATCATGGAGACACTGATTCTGAGTTTTTGATGTCATTTTATAGTCTTATTATAATTATAAAGATTGAGAGGATAGATTAGGTATAGATCAGGCCTGCTCTCTTTCTCTTCCCCCCATAACCCCCCACCCTCCCTTTTTACCTCCCCAAGTGAGGCTATATATATATATAGTCTTCAGCAATTTTAGTGCATTAAGATGATACACCCAGATAATAAACCCGGGGGATGGTGTTAAAAATGTGTCCAGAATAAGCATAACAAGTCTTAATGCAGTAATGCAGTAATAGCAATAACAGTAAACCAAGGGTATGATATTGAACAGTCTCGTTTAGGGTAGAGATGAAATCATTAACCGCCATGACTCACTATTATGTAACAGAATAGTCCCGGGATCAGCTTTCTTAATTCCTTTTCTGCTTCTTCCTTGCTAGCGAAGACATAGAATTGACCCTGCCATTCCACTTTCAGTTTTGTCAGATACAGGTGGCTGTATTTGACACTGGCTTGCCGTAACCGCTGTTTAATGTTATAGAAGGCAGCGCGTTTAGTAGCTGTTGCTGGAGAGACGTCAGGGAAGATACAAATGTGGTTATTTTCATATATAATATCTTCCTTGTTTCTGAGAAGTGCCATCACCTCTAGCTTAAATGATAATCATTCAAAATGAACTATAAAAGATCTTGATCGGGGTCTAACAGTGTTTGATCCGCGTAGGCGGTAAGCCGCTACTATCTCAGATTCTGCTTTAAAGTCGTCCCCGATTATTTTAGAAAAAAGTTCAGCTGCGAATTTCACAGGGTTTGAACTTTCTCGATTCTCAGGCAGACCTTCAATTCTGACATTATACCTTCTACTCCCATCTTCCAAAGCAGCCAGTCTGTCTCTGAGTTTTTTGCATTCGGAGCTGACATTTTCTGCTTTTTCCTCGGCACTGGCAGCTACATTTTCGGCCATATCAATCCGATTCGTGAATGTCTCCTTGAGATCCTCCAACTTATCAGTAAGCGTGCTCAGTTTAACCGAGTTTTCCTGAATGCGCTCTTCAATTTTACCCAGCACCTGTCGAAGCTTAAGTTGCACCTCTTGACGCAGCCTTTCATTTGCCTGCTGGAATTCCTGTTGCAGCCTTTCATTTGCCTGTTGGAATTCCTGTCACAGCCTTTCATTTGCTTGTTGGAATTCCTGTCGCAGCCATTCATTTGCCTGTTTCAATTCCTGTCTCACATCTTGTCTCATTTTTTCGCTTCCCTTTGCCCTTGCTTTCTCATTAGCCTTCTCGCTTTTCTTTATATTGTAATGACCCGGCAGTCAGTGCTGGCGGCATGGTGCATTGTGGGTAATTCTGTAACGTTCACGGTTTGCGCTGGGCAAGCAAGGCAGTCGATTTCCTTTTGTATTGGGAATGTATATGTGTATTGTGTTGCAGTTGCTTGGGGGGTTTGGGATATTTGTAGCCCAAGTATAATAAGTGTAACAGTTGCCATCAATGAGAAAGATGTCTTCAGAAATGACCTTGGCAATGGCCTTGCAATATGTTGAGCTTTGTTTCTGACTATCTGATCTAATAAAGAGATACAAAAGGACAGAGCTGTGTGTTGCTAGATTCCATCTATGCAATTATTACGGAGACACTCGGAGTCATGCGGTGTATGGGACACGAGTGCTCGCATACTTAATGAGCTGGGTACAGCTGCGTGCATGACGCTGGCATTCCGCTAGCCGATAGCTTGGGGGAAGTGCACAGCAGAGTTTGGCTCCGAAAACTTCAATACTCAACCATGGGTTGCTACAATATCTTGCGTGAGCTCAGTGAGCAACACCTTCAGTTCAGACAGTTCAATTGTGCTTTCTTGTACCATAGATGAAGCAGCAGACTTTGCTGTAGCCGGTGTCCCTGCTGCTCCCGGCTCGCGTAATTGAAGCCGCGGACTTCAAGGCCCTTTCCAGTTTCATGTGATCTTCTCCGATCGGCGAGCTATCCAAATCTGCACTCATGATCGCACCTTCGCTCCCCTTTTCGCTCTCAGCCAGCGACGATGTAGCGGACCATGGTCGAGGAGTCTGTGCTTTAGCCCATCTGATCAGGTCTGTCTCTGAAAGGCCGTATCTTGAACTGGGGCTTGCTGATCGTAGCTTGGGTGTAGCTTTAGTTTTCGATTCTTTCGAACCCCCCTTCTTATTGGCCATGTTTATATGTGCTTACATATACTGTAGCAGTTTCTCTTGGGTTGAATAAATACGGGATCTCTCAGGATAATAAGCAAATAATATGAAAAATAAATTTTAAATAGAAGGAATTTTTATTTAGTCGACAGAAATATCTTTGGTAGGAATGTTAAATGTAGGCATCATTGCATACATTTTTCTTCACCATACAAATGTAAAGAGTAAATTCGCCTTACATTCCAACCAAGGATATTTGTGTTGACTAAATAGAACGAAAAGATATATTTTTTCGAATGTGATCGCGCAATTCAGATCGAGTTGACGCGCACCGACGCATCAAGCCTTAGTGTTATTGTGGTTTCGCCTGCGTGCCTCAATAAGTCATCCTCCCCTCGCTCGTATGGCTTTACCAAAACAATCATTGATGGCGAATAAAGTATCCATTATTCATAAAGCTTCAATTGGTGATCTGTCTTTCTGCGTTAACCGCATATTTTTTCATAAGTCTCAAACCAAGGGGATCGATGGTAAAATGAATCGGGAAGCGCGTACATACTCAGTGCACCCCTCTCGGGGAATGAACCTGCGCTAAGCGAAGCCTCTACCATTCTTGCTCCTGGCGTGTGGTTTGTCTATTTGAGAGTAAGTAGATTGGGGTATATATATATATATATATATATATATATATATATATATATATATATATATATATATATATATATATATATATATATATATATATATATATATATATATATGATCGGAGAAGAAGTGTGTCAAAGAAGTTATGAAAAAGAAAAGGGAACATTTTAAAAATAACGTAACATGATTGTCAATATACAGTAATTGTTTTGTGAGTGTTACTGTCATCAAGGATTTGATTATCATTATTACTTTCAATCAGGTTCGTATTTGTATGATGTGTTGTGTTCAAGTTACATTCCGTGTTTGTCAATCGTTGTGAAGATAACAGGTTTCATTCATCGATTCGTTTCTTACTGCATCAATAAACAGCTTGTCTTCCTCTTTACCTGAGACGTGACACACTGCATGCACGGGTTTTTTTTTACACTGTCATCCTTTAGCGGGACATTGACTTTTTCCACCGTGTGCTTTGTTTCTGCAGTAGTTGCACTTATGAATATGCTTGTATGTATCACACACTTCATATTTTTTTGCTGCCTTCTCAATTGTGTAATTCGGTTTTTGTTCAGCGCTCTTTGGAACTGTTGCTTTTTGTCATTGCACTGCGTCAGTTCACGTGAGCTGCTCAGTGTACATGCATCGAAGGTTCCCAGCTGTGCTGGTGCCATCTCGTGCGATGTCCATGGCTGTATTTAATGTTAGCTAAGACCCAGCACTTAAAAGTTTCTCTCGCAGTTTCGCTGAGTTTGTGCCAAACACCACCCTGACCATGTCATCGTCCTCTGCATAAGCACAGTCCTTCACCCGTGTATATTTAGCGTCAGTGTTTCTATTGGATTGCTGCTGACGGACGGCCTTATATGGGCAGGCACTAAATTACGTGGGAGGCGTAACTCCTCCCACTGGCATCGAGCAGAAGTCTGTTATAGTATATGGACAAGAAAATAGGTTCCAGTTATGACCATTACGCGTAGAATTTCGAAATGAAACCTGCCCAACTTTTGTAAGTAAGCTGTAAGGAATGAGCCTGCCAAATTTCAGCCTTCTACCTACACGGGAAGTTGGAGAAGTAGTGACATTGGAAAGTTCAATATGGCAGCCAACAGTGGCGTCATACCACCGAAATAAGTATGTACATCGGTTTCGGTTAGTGCAGGGAAGCCGCCTACCAAATTTCGTGAAGATGGGGCCATAAATAAGAAAGTTCAACATGGCGGACGTTGTCGACCATTATCGACCGTTACGTGTAGAATTTCGAAATGAAACCTGCTTAACTTTTGTAAGTAAGCTGTACGGAATAAGCCCGCCAAATTTCATCCTTCTACCTACACGGGAAGTTGGAGAATTAGTGATGAGTGAGTGAGTGAGTCAGTGAGGGCTTTGCCTTTTATTATTATAGATTATGTAGCCCAGCCCTGACTAGATCCTGCTCATTATAATATCTCATTCCCTGACTGGTTACTTTTCATTGATGAAAACCATAATCTTAAGTTGTGGGCACAAAAGAAATTGCATATTTTTACAGTCTGAATGTTGCATACAAGTGCAAAAGGCAAATTTACTGGTCAGTATTGTTTTTAAGATATATCTAATGGCTTTACTATACCTTTAAGGATATTTCTGTACATGCCCAGTATAGGTAAATGTCCACGTCACATGCATTTTTGGCCGTTGTAGTGTATACTGATGTGGATGATGTGAAAATCTTAGTGTGAATGGAGACATAAAAGTGACATACTTAAATAAAAATGTAGTAGTATGGACGTGGGGAGGGATAACAAGCTGCTTGTGCGGATCATCACATCTGCAAAACAAAGACGCTGATGAAGAGAGGTGCGAAGGAATTTATGGTGGCCCAGGATTACAACTTATTTTGTAGGCTTCAGTGATTCTTGTGTTAAGAACTGAATCACTGTGGGAAACCCAGATTAGTGAATTTTGTGACAAGTAACAAGTGCCTTACCTGCTTCTTTCATTTACTAAAATGCACCACTCCATTTTCTCCTAACTCCAGAGCTCTTGAGAGTCACTGGCTTGTAACATTTTAGTCTGACTAATATATGTACTATATTTTATCTGTGTTTTCAAATATTCCACTATGTAGCATATCATGATTTTTTAAACAGTAGTCTGCTTTAAAAATGAAAATCAGTAAATTGTTTATCAAAAAGAAATCAGTATTGCTAAGCAGTAAATAAGGTAACAACTACAGAAAAACTGGAATGTCTGAAGGCCCAGTGGATTGAAAGCATTCAAATTTAGGCTACACATGAGTAAACAAAACACTAGAGTGCTCTGCTCCAATTAATGCTTCACTTCCATGTTGCAAAAGGAATGAATATTATTGTACTCAACAGAAAATGATTGTTAAATGAAAATTCCAAATAATTAGAATGGGGGAAGAGAAATATGGGTTAGTGTGCAGGGATACCTGATGCTACTCAAATGCAAAACTGAGTTTAATAAAAATGAAAAATGTTGGGAATATTTTTTTCAAATAATTTAAAGCATACTATGAATGTGTAAGGAGCCCACTGTCCATTAGTAAGCTTAGAGTGTGATGTACAAATTTACAAACACATACTGTTACTACAATAAAAAACAAAAGACAATGGATCAAATTCCAAAAAACACAATTTAACAAATCCAAAAAAATGCATATTTTGAATGAAAATTAACTTCTTAAGATACTTAAGACAGATACATTGTTCTTTCTATAATAACTCAACAGTAATGTTACTATATTTAAAAAAAAGGTCACTGTCAAGATCAGACAGTAAAAGACTAGTGAAACTTTTCATGCCCTGGAGCAACTGGCGACCCTGTACCTCAATGGGAATTCTATAATAAACCAGAGGGCAGGCAGACTTGTATACATGATTAATATGATATCGGGCTTATCAATGCCAAGAAGCAAAACCTGAAAACAACTTAATTACTTAAAAACAAAATCCAACAAGAGCAATGATGGCTTAGTATTAACAAAACAATTAAATGCAACTAATAAAAAATACTATGCAAAGCTCTATATTGTTCTATGGTGTCTTCAGAGGAAAATGACACTGCAAAAAGTTAACAGAGATAAGCATGTCTGTATTACAAACACACTCTTCTTAAAGTATGTGACAAAGAGTCATATATTGAGAGAGTGGAGGAAAGTTAACCCACAGCATTGTAATGCACTGTATCAGTCTGTATCAGTGTGTGCTCCTAACCTCTGATTGTTTCTTCTATTGTAACTCTTCAGGAAAACGGCATGCTTACTATATTAATAAGAGAAAAAGTCTTATATGAAGTGGAAAGGTTTGCTTTCTAAGTTAAACATAGTATTAAATAATTGTAAAGAAAACATCTTTTCTTGCGTGAGCCCCAAGTTTCTGTAATAGCTACAAGCGACACCTTTTTACGTCTAATTCATTAAACTCACAGAAAGTGGTTATTTTTTTGTTTGTCATTTGCAAGAACCAGCTCTATTACCAATTGCTGGCACTTGCATTTAAATTTGGTTACTCATTTGTATATGATTATGGCAAAACAACACCATAGTAAATTTAATGTTAGTTTACAGTAAGCCATTCTGAGGACCCTTATGTGGAAAAAATAAAATGAAGATGGTTAAGCTTTAAAATCTTTTCATAAGCCCAAGTACTACAGCATACAAATATTTGGAAGTAGTATCTAAAATTTGTTTTATTAAAAATAAAACAGTAACATTCACAAAAAATTCTCAAATATATACTATATATCTACTGTGTATCATTTTATATTGTGCTGAACTGAATTATATCCTTGTCACATTTTTGCAAAGTGATGCTTTAGTCTGTATGGAAAATTATTTTATGTGGTAAGTGCTGGTAGTTTCTCTGATGGGATCAGGGGCAGAGGCAGTGACTTTATACAACTGCTAATTTTCTTAATGTTTCATATCAACATATTTCTTCCTTTTACTCCATAAAAAGTCTAAGGAGCAGGTTTACAATGTTGAGCCATTAGATATGCCAATCAGGAAAAATTAGATTTACAAAAAAACTTCATTATTCATCTAGTTACTATGCTCATTTCAGGGTAATGGATCAAGTACCATGGCCAGAGTATATTCCAGCAACATTGTATGCAAGGTACCAGAGTTTGCCACAAGTGAAAATCGTGCACGTGCACCCACCCATCATCATGCTGGGTAACTTTGTGTCACTTACTCACCTAAAATGCATGCATTTGGGATGTGGAAAGAAAGCAGGAAAAAACCTAGTAGTAAAAATCATTGCAGACACGTGCAATCATCATATTTAAGGATAAGGCCAGGATTTAAACACAGTTTCCAGAAGCTGTGAAGTCGCAACTCTGAATTGTTGCACTTACTTTAAGACTACATTTTGGTGTTTTCCTATGAAATATTGATCTTGAATGATTTTATACAATATTATGAAAAAAAGCTACATAAAAGAAAGACCAAAAAGAAATCTCTTCTCTTGCCAAGGTATTTTATGTTATGTGGGACAGACACTGACATATTCAGAATGTGCTTGTTAAAGACTTGGTGGCCTGATATGTTCATTAAATTATTTGAAAACTGAGCACTTCTGCTCTACAATCAACAGAAAAAGTGAACATTATCTCTTTCCTTTTCTAATGTACTTTATTAGAAGTGAACTTTTGGCATGCACCAACTTTCCATATTGTTAATTGTTAGATTTTCAATACTTCTTTCAAAATAAAGGCAAGAAACTCAGAAGTATGAACTGCACTTTATTAAGGCAGAATTGAAAGGTTCAGATCTCTATACAACATTAGATGTTGTTTGGTAAAATTATAAGGCTCACAGCAACTTCCTATTATATATTCTAGGTTTTCACTTTGCATCCTAAATCTTCAAACATCCAAAGACTGCTGTTATTCTCATATTTGACTACAACTGAAGCTCAACTGGATAAGACTTTATTTGTCTTGGGGCAGAAATGAGCAAATGTCTTTAAAGGAGTTTTTCAAAAGATATTCAAATACATAGGTTAACAGTCTGTCACATGAGATGCTGTTAATATCTTTCAGCAAAGCGCTATTGGAAATCAAAAGTAAAAACAAAGCCAGATTTTCTCTAAAAGTTTTAGTTTGATGTGCTTATGGATTAAGTATCTTGCCACCTGTAGCTTAAGAAGGCCTTAAATTTTGGATACGTCACGGTTTTTAATGTTCATTTGTGCTGACGTCACATGCTACACAGGTATAAGCCATTTTGTCAGGCAATTCACAATGTCCACTGCCACAAAATGTCACAGCCTACTAATAAAGCAAAAAGAACGGTAACAACTGAAACAATAATAAAAATTTAAAAACTAGACATTATGAGTTGCACTAATATTGAACATATTCCTAACAATGATCTAAAAGTAAGTTATGCAATTATTTTTTATTATATAATATAAAATAGTTAATGAACACTTACTCAAAACATATGAACTTACTGAAAGAAAATAAATAAATCACATTCTAGTAGTAGTACTGGCTACAGAAGTCAAAATATTGTATATTCTTCCTTGTCTTTTTCAACAAATTCCCCATTGTTTCACAAGTGATGTGCTAGAAGAATGTTTAAAGTTCATTTGCAAGGATTTTCAAAACCACCACAGAGAATTCATACATACATACATAGAGAAATTGAGCAGCTTCCAAGGTGCTGAGGAATCTGTGTGGCATAATTATTCTTAGATTTGCCAGAAATGTCAGCTGTCAACTGTGTCCAGAATGCTGAATTTCACAGGCACTAAATCCATATTCTTAAGCCCCTTTTAATATTTAATTCTTAGGGACTAAAATCCATAGAACCACAAAATTGGAAATAATCAGTTGCTAATATAATTCAGTAAAATTTCTTGCTACAGATGTTCATTGAGCTGTGATTGCCAGGTTATCTGACATTAAGTCATCATCTGGGACTCTGCAGGAAAATTATTTATTAGACTAATAACTGTTCACCATGCACTTACATACTGAAGGTAGGAATAGTAAATTATTTTAATAATGGAATTGAGGCTACTAAAATGCCAAATATCCATTAAAGGTTTGCGAAAATGTAAAATATATTGATTATCAAATACCTCAAGCAAGTACACCAGCAGTTTATAAACTGCTACTAGAAGTGCAGGGCACAATCATCTGTTTTGCATGGTGGGAATCTTTAAATGCAACCAATAGATGGCAGTGTTAATAAACTAGTGAAGTACATTAAAGACAGATCTCAAATCACAATAACTAACCTGTAAAGTTGCAGGTTGAGTGACTTGCTTTGGGTGGTGGGGGACAGAATAAGCAACCATACTCTTTACAGTCCCAAAGCATTAACAGAAAGTGAAAAAGCATGGCAGTACATAAAGGAAAGCAGTAGTCAGGTATTAAGAGAAACCGTTTCAAAGGTAAATGAACGTGAGAGAGAAAAAGCACCACATTTTTTGGCCTGGACATTCACCACGTTATTCAACAAGACACCTATTTCACATAAGGAAAAATAAGTTTTAGAGTAAGTTTGTTACACTCACTAGTCAATGATGCTGGAGTGTTGTGATGTACAAGTGACAAAAATGACCTGATCTTCATAGATGTTAGGCTACACTGTGATATGTACAAAGTGTAATTCATTTGCTCACATCACCTTTTCTTTCCATTTGCATGCTATTTGTCAGATATGCTTTGTCTGGCACTTAAGTGGTAATGTTATCAGAACTGTCTTTATTAGACATCATTCTTACTTGCAAGGACAGCTCCTGTCAAATATGCCCAAACAATTATTCATATTAAAGTTTCACCTTCTCTTATAGGTAACATAAGCACTTTTGCTTTTGTAATGTGGCAGTACAATTATCTACCATGTGCTATATAAACCTTATTCATTACAGAGTCTGGCTCTAAATCCCAAGTAAAGTGGCACACATGGAGCTAGTACAAAACAAAACAAGAATCAAAGGAGATACTAATGACAGTTCCCAGTAAACTGGATAGACATTTTATGGATGATGGTAAACCTTTATTCTAACACGTCTCTCAGTAAACTATCGATATATGCTGTACGGTCAGGCATGTACTTATTCTGCCAACATTTAGTTTAGGAATTCATTGTCTTTCTTGACTAACCAGAAGTTGCTTCTTGATATTATAAAAGCACAGTGTGCTTTCTTAAGATATTCTTTTCCCTAGGAGTAGTGCATTTGACACCCATAACACATAGCAATACTTAATAATTCTGAAAATATATTGTTTAAAGTACACAGAATAAAGGTCAATAAGGTTCTCTTTAGTTTACCCATTTTCAACACAAAAGGTCAAATGATTTAGTCTCTGGTCAATCTTTCCCTTTCTCTTATCTTGCAAGGCGAAAAACTTAAAATTTAATGAAAATTAAAGAGCGAGTTTTTTAAGGAATTTCCTATCAGTAAAAAACTCAGTATGAAAAGCTAATCAATTAAATATCAATCCAGAGTAAAAGAAAACCAGAATGTTAGAGAGTTAAGCAGAAAGCAATCATGAAGTATTGTTTATGCTGTATTTTACCCCCAGAAAGTCTCATTCTTCCCAGATTCTAAAATGCCTTGCATTTCTTTTCATTACTCACCATAAATGCTCCGTTGAGTGGTGATTTGACGGCTGATCAGATATTAGTAAAAGATTAAAGGTTACTTTGTGATCCTGGAAACATTTCCAGATTATTGCTGAACTGCAACAAAGTAGATTTTCCTCCTAGTAGTTATTGCTGTCTGATGGAAAAATGATGGCCACAATGGCCACAAAAGACTACAAAGTTTGAATATAGCATGGCAGAGCACTCATCTTTATCTAAACCCCCACCAACCCATTTTGCTGACATGATGCTGAAAAAAGGCACTATTGCCTCATGGACTGATAACTGTACTCTGGTCCTGTTCCCAGTGTTAAAAGCCTGTCACTTGCACTAGCAGCATCTTGTTTTATGCGTGTAAAATCTGAAATTGAGCTTTAAAAAGTCATCTGCTGGCAGAGCCCATCTATTACAGACAATTTTACTAACCATGACCCATATTTTCATATCACAATTCTTCAGCCTTATATAATCCACTTTTTTCACAGGACAGACATATTGTAGATTTTTTTTTGAGTAAAATAACTCCAATGCAAATTGAAAATCCCAGCAGTGTGGATGAATTTAAGACGTTTATACTGGCATGATGGCTCAAATATAATTTAAAAAACAACTTATCAAAACCAAGGGGATGGCCACAGACTTCAAGAAGCTGAATGCAGCCCAGGATTCCACTAGTAAAGATGCATTTTAAAGATTAGTATTTTAAATTATTTTAGTATCATCATCAACAAATCTTGGTTATCAATGCTTTAATTTGTCAGACATCTGACAAAGGTCCAAATGCCCCCACATATGCATACTAATCTCTAAAGATGCACAGTGGAGTTCATCTGTGTCTGAAGCTTTACATCCTGGTATGGCACCTGTTTACCTCAAGAGGTTAACTACAAAATATTACTTACATCCAGCTCCCTTCAGTTAAAGACACAGAAAACACATGGTGCCTTAATGATTATTATTAAAGTCCTCCGTTATTCTGTATAGTCAGTTTTCTTTCTCCCGTTCTGGAAAACAATACAGTACCTTTGGCATGCACCACTAGATTAAGAGAATTTTTAGCTACAGTTCATAGGGCTGCATCATGGCCGCTAATACTCATAAATGCATGAGTGTTTTTGTATCTAACATGTATTGTTGCTTTTCTTGTATAATGATGGACTCATTTCTGCTGTTGATAATGAACTATTGTCATTAGTCTGAGGAGACGTGCAAGTAAGAATTTTATTGGCGACAGCAATAAATCTAAGCATGACACTAATGAGCTACTCTTTGCCTATTAAGTTCAAGTGTAACTACAGCATTGATGAATGTTATACAAATTTATAAAGCTTACTTTATATTATTTTGGTCATAACAAATGCCATAGTCTGCTACTGCTTGGATTGAAAGTACTCTAGGAAACTGCACATCAAAAAATATACTGTGAATCTATCTGTATAATGCAAACTTGCATTAACTCTTTCATTTCCCATTTAGTTAAAAACTGAAAAATGAAACACACTAAAATCTTAAAAATGCCTTGACAGATTTGATTGAAATTTGATGACATTATAGAAAAAAGAAAATTAGCATGTTTGTGTGTCGATATTTATTATTACACTAACTTGCAAGCTGAAAACATGATTTATGTAAATGAAAGACACAGCAGAAATGATTGACTGGCCACACAAACAGCACAAGTAACCAATAGGGTGAAATGGGTGACTTAATATAGGGCAATATCCTGGACCAGAAAAAAAGGAGACTAGAGATGTAATCACGCTGTTAAATGGAGAGAGAAAGTTCAGCTAAGCAAAATCAAGAAGCAAAGTTCAATGGCTAGCAAGCCCTATTATTTGCTGTTGACTACTGGCATTCTTAGATTCACACCAGCTGTTATCGTGGCTATCTGTTCTACCCCATCAACTCCCAGCGGTAACACTGAAAACATCCTCTACCACCTCCCCAGCCCAACCACTAAACGATCACTATACTGCAAAACTCAAAGAGAGAGACATCGGTCTTGGAACTTTTGCATGTTCACGACCACAGACTCGGTATACAAACAAGCCAGTTTCCCTTTTGGTTTGTGTGCGCCGATGATTTCTGCACGTGTTCAGTCTCTCCCTGTGCAGCGAGAGAGACACACACAGACGCGAGCAAGAGAGAGACACACATGGACACGCACACACGCACAAACTCGAGAGAGAGAGAGAGACGGCTGGACGCATAAGGCTTGTTTTTAAAGAGACAGATCCGAGCATTGTTTTAACCTTGTTGTATTTAATGAAGACTTTTTTCTATTGGATTTCAATCTCCACTTCTCTTCTGTTTACAGCGATCGGTTCGTAGCATGCATTCTTGCAATATTACTTTTCTTGGTGGTTTATTAAATTACGGATTTTTCAAATGCTCATTTTGTTCCCTGTGTTTAAAACTCATTAAAAAAAAAGTGTTTTTAGCAAGCGGTTCGTAGCGCTACAGCGCAAACTCTTGTAGTGTTAGTTTTCTCTGTTGTGCAAGGTTTTCTCAGTGTTTTTCAGTGTTTTATGTTTAGTTTACTATTATGCTGTGCATTCTATGGTAGCATTAACTATATTTGTGCTTAAAAATCTGGAACGGATTAATTGTACTTACATACAATCCTACGGGGGAAATTATTTCAGTTCACAACCGAGGATCGACTGTAAATATATATATATATATATATATATATATATATATATATATATATATATATATATAAATAAATGCAGTGATACCTTGAGATATGAACGAATTGCACACACAGTATATATATGTATACAGTGGTATCTTGACCGAGCTTGTAAGTCAAAATGCTTGTGTCTCAAATCAATTTTCCTCATTGAATTTAATTGAAATGAGATTAATTCGTGCCAGCATCCAAAAAACCACCCCAATTTTTTGGTAAATGTTTTCAAAATAAGAAAAATTTATTTACAATGAGCAAATTTTGTATACAAACAAAATAAAACCTAATACATAGAAGATAATCTAAAGAAATAAAAAGATGTTGGCAGAGCTGATCAGCGTATTGTATTAATTTTTTCTTTCACTTCACCCATCCATTCTCTTCCACTTATCCGAGATCGGGTTGTGGGGGCAGCAGCTTGAGCAGAGATGCCCAGACTTCCCTATCCCCGGCCACTTCTTCTAGCTCTTCCGGGGTAATCCCAAGGCGTTCCCAGGCCAGCCAGGAGACATAGTCACTCCAGCAAGTCCTGGGGTCTTCCCCGGGACTTCCTCCCAGTTGGACGTGCCCGGAACACCTCAAGAGGAAGGCATCTAGGAGGCATCCTGATCAGATGCCCAAGGCACCTCATCTGACTCCTCTTGATGCGGAGGAGCAGTGGCTCCACTTTGAGCTCCTCCCGGATGACTGAGCTTCTCACCCAATAATTAAGGGTAAAGCCCAGACACTCTGCCGGAGGAAACTTGCAAAAAACCTTTCAGCCGCTTGCATTCGCGATCTCATTCTTTCGGTCACTACTAATAGCTCATGACCATAGGTGAGGGTAGCAACGTAGATTGTCCGGTAAACTGAGAGCTTTGCCTTTTGGCTTAGCTCCTTTTTCACCACGACAGACTGATGCAGAGTCTGCATCACTGCGGATGACGCACTTCACTTTCACTGAAACTCTTTCACTTCACTTTTGCTTAACTTAATTTTCTTCTTCACTAGTTTTTTTCTCTTTTGCCACACTTTGGTCACTTTCATTCGCAGGACGTTTCAACAGAAACTCGTCTAAAGAGCTTTGTTTCTTCCTCCCCTTTAGAATGTTTCTAAAATGAGTTAGGCAAGTGTTTTTAAATAGTGCAGCTGCACGACCAGTTGCAACTTTTTCAGGGTGTTTCTTTTTAATAAAGTCAGAAACTTTTTCCCGCATTGCCAACATTTCCTTTATCTCACTTGAAGAGATAACCTCCTCCGCCTCTGGCTCCTGTGCAATACCAATCTCCCGCAGAACCTCCGTATGTTGCTGCGTCTGTAGTTTCGTCAACTCCTCCGTCATCAGTTCCTCGAAATGTATCTCGAATTTTGGCTTGTAACGCAAGGCAAAAAAATCTACCTAGTGACGGCTCGTTTCTCAAAAAACTTGTATGTTGGGGTACTCATATCTCAAGGTACCACTGCATATATCTATGGGGGAATAAATAGAATTCCTTTTAATGACTTTAATATTCAGAACTATCAGGAGACTTAACAGAAACATTATCCTCAGACTAGATATATATATATATATATATATATATATATATATATATATATATATATATATATACACACACACAATATAACTTTCTCTGTATATATGAGTACTAACAAAATACCCGCAGAGCAGTAGTGTGTTAAAAAAGTTATGAAAAAGAAAAGTAAACATTTTAAAAATAACGTAACATGATTGTCAATGTAATTATTTTTTCACTGTTATGAGTGTTGCTGCCATATATATATATATACTGCTCAAAAGAATTAAAGGAACACTTTTTAATCAGAGTATAGCATAAAGTCAATGAAACTTATGGGATATTAATCTGGTCAGTTAAGTAGCAGAGGGGTTGTTAATCAGTTTCAGTTGCTGTGGTGTTAATGAAATTAACAACAGGTGCACTCGAGGGGCAACAATGAGATGACCCCCAAAACAGGAATGGTTTAACAGGTGGAGGCCACTGACATTTTTCCCTCCTCATCTTTTCTGACTGTTTCTTCACTAGTTTTGCATTTGGCTACAGTCAGTGTCACTACTGGTAGCATGAGGCGATGCCTGGACCCTACAGAGATTGCACAGGTAGTCCAACTTCTCCAGGATGGCACATCAATACGTGTCCTTGCCAGAAGGTTTGCTGTGTCTCCCTGCACAGTCTCAAGGGCATGGAGGAGATTCTAGGAGACAAGCAGTTACTCTAGGAGAGCTGGAGAGGGCCATAAAAGGTCCATAACCCATCAGCAGGACCAGTATCTGCTCCTTTGGGCAAGGAGGAACAAGATGAGCACTGCCAGAGCCCTACAAAATGACCTCCAGCAGCCCACTGGTGTGAATGTCTCTGACCAAACAACCAGAAAGACTTCATGAGGGTGACCCAAGGGCCCCATGTCCTCTAATGGGCCCTGAGCTCACTGCCCAGCAGCATGCAGCTCGATTGGCATTCGCCATAGAATACCAGAATTGGCAGATGCACCACTGGTGCCCTGTGCTTTTTACAGATGAGAGCAGGTTCACCCTGAGCACGTGACAGAAGTGAAAGGGTCTGGAGAAGCCATGGAGAACATTATGCTGCCTGTAACATCATTCAGCATGAGCAGTTTGGTGGTGGGTTAATGATTGTCTGGGGAGGCATATCCATGGAGGGTCACACAGACCGCTACAGGCTTGACAAAGGCACCTTGGTTGCCATTAGGTATCAGGATGAAATCCTTGGACCCATTGTCAGACCCTATGCTGGTACAGTGGCTCCTGGTGCATGACAATTCCTGGCCTCATGTGGTGAGAGTATGCAGGCAGTTCCTGGAGGATGAAGGAATTGATACCATTGACTGGCCACCACACTTTCCTGACCTAAATCCAATAGAACACCTCTGGGACATTATGTTTTGGTCCATCCAATGCCACCAGGTTGCACCTCAGACTGTCCAGGGGCTCAGTGATGCCCTGGTCCAGATCTGGGAAGAGATCCCCCACAACACCATCTGTTATCTTATTAGAAGCATGCATCGATGTTGTCAGGCATGTATACAAGAACACAGGGGCCATACAAAGTGCTGCGTACAATTTTGATTGCTGCAATTAAATTTTGGCAAAATGGACTAGCCTGCCACATAATTTTTTCACTCTGATTTTTGGGGCGTCTTTGAATTCAGGGCTCTGTAGGTTGATCATTTTCATTTTCATCAAACGATGTGGCATCCTTTCGTTCCTAACACATTACCCAGTCTATATCAGTATAGATATCCAGGAGGATTTCTTTTTCCCATTGAGATCTGATGTGTTTTCAAAGTGTTCCTTTAATTTTTTGAGCAGTTTATATATATATATATATATATATATATATATATATATATATATATATATATATATATATATATATATATATATATATATATATATACACACACTACATATAAACATATATATATACAGTGGAGTGAAAGTATTCAGACTTCAATTTTTTCACTCTTTGTTATATTGCAGCCATTTGCTAAAATCATTTAAATTAATTTTTTTCCTCATTAATGTACACACAGCACCCCATATGGACAGACAAAAAAAATAATTTTCGAAATTGTTGCAGATTTATTAAAAAAGAAAAACTGAAATATCACATGGTCCTAAGTATTCAGACCCTTTGCTGTGACACTCATATACAGTATTTAACTCAGGTGCTTTCCACTTCTTCTGATCATCCTTGAGATCACCTTAATTTGAGTCCAGCTGTGTTTGATTATACTGATTGGACTTGATTAGGAAAGCCACACACCTTTTTTGTAAAAGACCTTACAGCTCACAATGCATGTCAGAGCAAATGAGAATCATGAGGTCAAAGGAACTACCTGAAGAGCTCAGAGAAAGAATTGTGGCAAGGCACTGATCTGGTCAAGGTTACAAACAAATTTCTGCTGCACTTAAGGTTCCCAAGAGCACAGTGGCCTCCATAATCCTTAAATGTGACTGTTCTTGAATGGCCCAGCCAGAGCCCTGACTTAAATCCAATTGAGCATCTCTGAAGAGACTTAAAAATGGCTGTCCACCAACATTTACCATCCAACCTGACAGAACTGGAGAGGATCTGCAAGGAGGAATGGCAGAGGATCCCGAAATCCAGGTGTGAAAAACTTATTGCATCTTTCCCAAGAAGACTCATGGTTGTATTAGCTCAAAAGGGTGCTTCTACTAAATACTGAGCAAAGGGTCTGAATACTTAGGACCATGTGATATTTCAGTTTTTCTTCTTTAATAAATCTGCAACAATTTCAAAAATTTTTTTTGTCTGTCAATATGGGGTGCTGTGTGTACATTAATGAGGGAAAAAATTAATTTAAAACATTTTAGCAAATGGCTGCAATATAACAAAGAGTGAAAAATTGAAGGGGGTCTGAATACTTTCCGTACCCACTGTACATATACATATATACTGTACATATAAACATATCTATCTATATATCTCTATCTATCTATCTTATATATATATTATATATATATTTATACATACATTGTCACACACGTGCGCATGGGAGGCAGCTAAAGGGCCTGAGTGAAGGCAGTTCGAGGCATGCGGGGTGTGGCAGAGTGCACTGACTCTTTTCTCCCTTGCCTGTAGACCATCCCGGGGATTTCACCTGGATCTCCTGACATCACTTCGGGACTGAGCCAATGGAAGTCGGCCACACCAGCTCCAGTCCCTCTGATGTCACCTCCGACTCTGAGCCAATGGTGGAAGACCACGTGCCAGATCCATACGACCTCACTTCCTGTCTCCCCTTTAAAACCTGCCCCTTTTCCTTTGTTTCCTCAGTCTTGTTTTGGACTCTGTTGTATGCACTTCAGTGCTCTGTATTTTTGAAAACGACTTTTGCAGCCAGGATACCACAATATACGGGTGGCTGCCCCAACTCTTTATCTGTCCATGTCTCGTTCTTGTGACAGTGGCGTAGTGGCAGGATGGAGAAGTCCCAGAGAGAAGGGGACAGGACCTGCAATATACCCAGGTGGGGCGTGCGGGCCGAGTCTTCAGGCGGGAGGGTGCCCGTGGTTCGGCGTGACCGGTGCGGGCTCCGCCCCGGCACTCATAACTAGGCCATCTGGAGAGGCCAGGGGTGTGCGGGTGGGGCTCACAGAATTGGGCTGCCCTGGAGGGGGAGGCAAAGGGACTCAGTATGCTCTCTTGGGGAGAGTGCCTGCCTCCCTCGAAACCAAAGCCCCATTTACCACCTAGGGGTGCCCCAGACTGGCAGGTGAATAAAATAAAAATGGAGGTTGGACCCTGAGCGCCGACCAACAAACAAGCCTGGTCCTTATGGGCAATGGTAGGGCATTGGCTACGCCATTTGAAAACACGCCCTACCAAATAATAGAGCAGGTAGCTTGCTATCTGCTCCTGGAAGCGCTTCCCGTGGCTTCACCCAGCCGGTTTGGGCGAGCGGTTTAAGAACATGTCTGAGCTCATAGAGCTTATGGAGACGCAGAGGGCGGCCTCACACTCTGGGGGAGCAGAACCGTCCTCATGTCAAACCCAGCCGGGGATGCCAAGACCTAGCCCCTCCCTGTACAATCCGGAGCTCAGATGGCGTCCAGCGGTGCGGGCGCGCAAACCGCTTGGGGGCAAGGAGGAATGCAGGTGGAGGGCGAGGAGGGGTTGGTGTGCTCTGGCTAATCCGTTGGCGGTCCCCCATACTGGCGTGGTGATCGCCAACGGACACAAGACCACAGGTTTGTTCGACTCCGCAGCAACATTTCCATTGTTGCCCGCCGCTTTGTGCAACCGCAACAGTGGCTAAAATTTAAGACCGGTATAACCTGTGTCCACGGAGACATCCGCTGGTACAGGTCCGCCGCTGTGTCATCAGTTACGGAGGGTCAGTTCAGTAAACTCACCGTAGCGTCCTACCTGATCCTCCACACCCGGTGATACTAGGGCGGGACTGGTCTAAAATCAAAAGCGGTGAGACACATACCACTCCGGGGTTAATTTGGGCCTCGTTATGGACGGAGATAACCCGTCTCAAGCTGCCTCCACGCCGTGTAATCAGCCGGCAGAGAGAGACGGCGTCGCCCTGACTGACGTGGCAACTCCGGCCGTCGCGGGCTAACACGCCATCCACCACACGCGGCGGAGGGGAGGAAACCACGCCCATTGAGGTCGGCGCTGACCCTCTCTCCGTGTTGCGGTTCCAATTTAAAGAAACGCCGGCTTCTTTTAGAAGGGAGCAATGGAATGATGACTCCCTGAAGTTTGTAAAAAATGCAGTGGTCCTTGTCAATGGCCAGCGCACTAATCAGTCGATGCCACAGGGCCCCTACTTTGTGCTAGATAATGACCTCCTTTACCGTGTAGCAATGCATGACGGGCAGGAGACGAGGCTGCTGCTAGTGCCGCGTACCTTCCGCGGCAGGTCTGCGAGCTAGCACACGCCCACCTCCTAGGTGGCCACCTGGGCACCGAAAAAACTCTGGAGCGGATCAAGCTCCGTTTCTACTGGCCAGGAATTAATGAGGAGGTTCGCCGCTTTGGCGCTTCCTGCCCGGAGTGTCAACTGCGACAAATTCCTAGGAGGGACCGTGCTCCTCTTGTTCCTATTCCACTGATTGACGTTCCCTTCCACAGAATCGGGGTCGACCTGGTGGGGACCCTGGAGCCCTCAGCCCGAGGACACAAGTACATTTTAGTACTCGTGGATTAAGCTACACGATACCCGAAGCTGTTCCGTTGCGCTCAGCTACCTCTAAAGCCATCGCACGGGAATTACTAGGGTATTCGCGTGGGGATCCCCAAAGAAGTCGTGACAGACCAGGGGACCCCCTTCACCTCGGAAACGTTCAAGGAGACTGCCAGATTACTGAAAATAAAGCATTTAAAGACCTCGTGTATCATCCTCAAACCGACGGATTAGTAGAGAGGTTTAATCAAACTCTCAAGCAAATGCTGCGTAAGGTGGTCAGCGAGGATGGAAGGAACTGGGATCAGCTCCTCCCCCTCGTCCTTTTTGCCTATCGGAAGTCCCACAAGCCTCCACGGGTTCTCCCCTTTGAACTACTATGGGCGACAACCTCGGGCATATTAGATATTTTGAAAGAAGGCTGGGAAGAAGAGGCTCTTCCCTCCACAAACATACTGGAGTATATCGCGAGTTACGCGATAGATTTGGAAAGATTCGCCTGTCCTTAAAAGTCACATGGAGGAGGCTCAAGCAGCACAGGCCGGTACTACAACCGCGCACGTCTCTTGGAGTTCCGCCCGGAGATCGGGTCATGGTCCTAGTGCCTACCTCCCACTCTAAATTGCTTGCCCACTGGCAGGGCCCCTACGAAGTTAAGGAGAGGAAGGGACTGGTCGACTATTTGGTGAGTCAACCCAATCGTCGGCCAAAGGAGCGGGTTATCATGTGAACCTGCTGAAACCGTGGAAGGACAGGGACCCCGATCCCTCCTCCGCCAGCCCCGCTCACTCTTCGCTCACACACGACCTTAACTTCGCACGGACTTAAGTCCCAGACAGCGGCAGGAGCTGGAAACAGTTATCCGGACCGCTCGGGAGGTAGTCAGTGAGAACCCGGAAGGACCTCTCTGATTGAGCACAACATCGTGACAGAGCCCGGGTTGTTGTCCGAGAAGCCCGTATCGTCTTCCCGAGGCAAAAAAGGCTGAAGTGGAGCTTGAGATCAAGCGCATGCTGGAGCTAGGTGTGATTGAGGAAAGTTATAGTCCCTGGTCCAGCCCCATTGTGCTCGTCGGTAAGCCTGACGGAAGTTGGAGGTTCTGCAATGACTTCCGGCTTAATCAAGTCTCCCAATTTGATGCTTATCCAATGCCACGCGTGGGCGACCTCCTCGAGAGGCTTGGACAGGCTCAATACCTGACCACACTTGACATGACGAAAGGGTACTGGCAGGTTCCTTTAACGGACTCCTGAAGGTAAAACCGCGTTTAGTACCCCTAGCGGACACTGGCAGTATCGTGTCCTTCCATTTGGGTTACACGGGCTCCAGCAACCTTTCAGCGTCTGGTGGACAAAGTGCTTCGCCTCATAACTCATACAGTGCTGCCTACCTGGATGACGTGGTCATCTATTCCAGCACATGGAAGGAACACCTACAGCATGTCCAAGCGGTATTACGGACACTTGGTGAGGCGGGCTCGGATTAATCCCAAGAAATGCTTCTTGGATTAAGCGAGGCCAAATATTTAGGCTACCTGGTGGGTCGGGTACCGTAAGGCCACAGTGCTCCAAAATTGATGCCATTCTGAAATGGCCCGTCCATGAACCAAGCGGCAGGTCCAAGCCTTTCGGTTAGCGGGTACTACCGCCGGTTTGTACCCGGTTTTCGGAGAGAGCGGCGCCTTGACTGATTTAACAAAGAAGAGGGCCCGAACATTGTGGTATGGACTGAAAAACAGGCTGCATTTGGTGACTTAAAGCAGGCCCTTACGTCCACACCTGTTTTGATGGCACCTAACTTTTCTTTGCCTTTCATCCTCCAGACGGACGCTTTGGACACAGGCCTGGGCGCCGTGCTGAGCCAAAGCGTCGATGGTGTGGAGCACCCCATCATGTTCCTGAGCGGAAACTGTTGGACCGGGAGACCAGGTATGCTGCGGTGGAGAGGGAGGCTCTGGCGATTAAATGGGCGATTACTCAGCTGAGGTACTACCTGTTGGGCGGAATTCACCCTTGTCACGGACCATGCACCTACAGTGGATGGCCCTCCACAAGGAGTCGAATCCGCGGGTCACCCGGTGGTTTCTTGACCTGCAGCCGCAAGTTTTCGCTCGTTCATCGCCGGGCGCTCCACGCCAACGCTGATGCTCTTTCTCGGGTTCACGACCTCTCGGTTAGTCGCCCGACCCGCCGGGTCTGGGCTAAGGGGGCCTTGTCACACACGCGCATGGGAGGCAGCTAAAGGGCTTGAGTGAAGGCAGTTGGAGGCATGCGGGGTGTGGCAGAGTGCACTGACTCTTTTCTCCCTTGCCTGTAGACCATCCCGGGGATTTCACCTGGATCTCCTGACATCACTTCGGGACTGAGCCAATGGAAGTCGGCCACACCAGCTCCAGTCCCTCTGATGTCACCTCCGACTCTGAGCCAATGGTGGAAGACCACGTGCCAGATCCATCGACCTCACTTCCTGTCTCCCCTTTAAAACCTGCCCCTTTCCTTTGTTTCCTCAGTCTTGTTTTGGACTCTGTTGAATGCACTTCAGTGCTCTGTATTTTGAAAACGACTTTTGCAGCCAGGATACTATATTATACGGGTGGCTGCCCCAACTCTTTATCTGTCCATGTCTTGTTCTTGTGACAACATACATATACACATCTACATATATATATATATATATATATATATATATATATATATATATATATATATATATATATATATATATACACATATCAACATATAACATATATATACATACATACATACATATATATATATATATATATATATATATATATATATATATAGCGACGAAGAACTGCTTTTAAATTTTTATGAAGAAAAGAAAACCTTTTTAAACTGAGGGAAAATATACCAATAACTATCTGTTAATAATGGTAATGAGAGGAATACATTCAGAGTGTGGTGCTCTGCTGTTTTTTTTGTGTAGCTGCCTTCACACAGCTTCTCCGCTGCTTTAGAAACGAACGCCATATAAGGCCATTGTTTCTCCTTGCTTCGTGGTTCAGGACTGTTTTATTGTTTGTTTATTACGATTGTTAAAGTTATTGTGTAGCTATTCGAGACTTACTTTACTGTTCAGATACCCATTTCCTTTATTTAATCAGCGGCTTCTACGCTATTTTTTGTTTGTTTATTACGATTATAGATATTTATTGATTCCCTTCTTTAGCTGACTGCCTACTTATATAAGGTGCTCCGCTGGTTTTTTGTGAAGCAGCCTTTACACAGCTTCTTTAAAGTTTTATAAACGAATGACATATAAGGCCATCCTTTTTCCTTGCTTTGCCAAGGAAGATGCCTTTCTAGTTAATCCACGGGTACTTCGCTGTTTTATTGTTCGTTTGTTACGAATTTTATAGTTCTCTTTATATATCTCATTGTCAGTTCAGCCCTCTGGTTGTAATATAACGAAGCTGCGCAAGCACACTCTTGAGAATGCAACGTATAGTTGTCCAGGAGAAAAGCAATCTTGCCTGAAATCAATGGCTACCTTTTGTAGGGTCTGTCCCTGAGACTTATTACTTGTCATCGCGCAGCAGAGCCTTACTGAAAATTGGAGATCAGAGGGTATAACGGGGATGCGAGGAATACAATGAGTGTGGAGAAACTCTAGAGACAGCATGTGTATTAACTTGTGGATTTTTCTGTGAGTATTTGGTTGGCAGCGTGATGAAGTTGCTTCTGCAAGACCACGGTAGCTGTGGAGCTCAGCTCGAAGCATATTCTTTTCCTACCTTGTCAATTGTGTAATGCGTTTTTTGAACAGGTTTGATGCATGGAAGTGATCACTCGTACTGCGTTCAGTCAGTTCACGTGAGCTGCTCTCTTGTGTGATGTTGCGATGTCCACGGCTTTATTTAATGTTAGCTAAGACCCGGCACTTAAAGGTTTCTCGCTACAGCAATTTTAACTCCGTTACAAAGTGATCCAAAGTCTTGTTTATACCTCGTTTCTTCTCATTAAACTTGTATCTCGCGAATAAAGTATTCGACCGAAGGCATGACAAACGCAGCGGAGCGTGTCCATAAACTTAATTTAAACTTACGGTTTACACTGTGCTTTGTTTCCGCAGTAGCTGCACTTATGAATAAGCTTGTATGTGTTTTTCTTCAGCGCTCCTTGGGAGCTCTTCCTTCTTTTCTACATACTGCGTTCACAGTCAGTTCACATGATTACGTGGGAACTGACCACGGCCATCGAGCTAAAGTCCATTACAGTATATGGAGAAAAATAGGTTCCAGTTATGACCATTACACATAGAATTTTGAAATGAAACCTGCCCAACTTTTGTAAGTAAGCTGTAAGGAATGAGCCTGCCAAATTTCAGCCTTCTACCTACACGGGAAGTTTTAGCATTAGTGATGAGTGAGTGAGTGAGTCAGTGAGGGCTTTACCTTTTATTAGTATAGACTAGCAAAATACCCGCGCTTCGCAGCGGTGAAGTACTGCATTCAAATTTTTATTAAGAAGAAAATTAAACCTTTTTAAACTGTGGGACAATATGCCAATAATTATTTGTTAAGTATCTCTTTGTATACCATGTTGTCAGTTCGGCCCTCCGGTTGTAACATGACCAAGCTGTGTGCTGAGCTTACTCTTGAGCATGTAACTTACAGTTGGCATGTGAACAGTAATCTTGTCTCAAATCTCACGCTTGGACTGCTGCTGTCATAATCAGTTTGAGTTTCATGGTTTGTTTCAATTACGACGATATTTGCAGGATTTGTTGTGTTGAAGTGACATTTGGCATCTGTCAAGCGTTGTAAGCACACAACCGGTTTCATCGATAAAATCACATCCAGCATTTGAGAGTTTAAACATTCATAAACATCAAAGTGTCCACTACTGAAATCGTCACCTGTGAATCTAAGATGTTTAAGAGGCATTGGCGGTTGTCGAAAAGTGTAAAATATTTGGCCATTTCGGTACACTTGAAAGCTTACAACCGAACAATTCAGCGGCAGCCATCAACTCACATGCAGAACCATAGGTGAAGGGCTTAAGCATTTCACTCTTCTAGTGCTCCTGTGTAGTATAATTATCTCCTGTACCGTCATCAGTCCACACCTTGAACCTGTCCCAGTCATTCAATACATAAGACAGAATGTTCCTCCGATATCAAGAGTGAGCCTGATATGGCCGTGCAATATGTAACAAAGAGAATGGAAAAGGTAGGTGGTATCTCCGGGCATGGAAACCACTCGGTAAGTGACAGTTCTTTGATCGATAGAATTTCTTGAAGATGGGCCCATAAGTAACAAAGACTGTTGAAAAGTTCAATATGGCGGCCGACAGTGGCATCATACTACCGAAATAAGTACGTACATTGGTTTCAGTTAGTGGAGGGAAGCCGCCTACCAAATTTCGAGAAGATGGGGCCATAAATAAGAAAGTTCAACATGGCGGACGTTGTTGACCGTTATGATCATTACGTGTAGAATTTCGAAATGAAACCTGCTTAACTTTTGTAAGTAAACTGTAAGGAATGGGCCTGCCAAATTTCAGCCTTCTACCTACACGGGAAGTTGGAGAATTAGTGATGTGTGGAAAATTCAATATGGCGGCCGACGATGGCGTCATACCACCGAAATAAGTACGCATATCGGTTTTGGCTAGCGCCGGGAAGCCACCTACCGAATTTCGTGAAGATGGGGTCAGCCTTCTACCTACACGGGAAGTTTGAAAATTGGTGATGTTGGAAAATTCAATATGGCGGCCGACAATGGCGTCATACCACTGAAATAAGTACGTACATCGGTTTTGGTTAGCGCAGGGAAGCCGCCTACCAAATTTCATGAAGATGGGGCCATAAATAAGAAAGTTCAACATGGCGGACGTTGTCGACCGTTATCGACCATTATGACCGTTACGTGTAGAATTTCGAAATGAAACCTGCTTAACTTTTGTAAGTAAGCTGTAAGGAATGAGCCTGCCAAATTTCAGCCTTCTACCTACACGGGAACTTGGAGAATTAGTGATGAGTGAGTGAGTGAGTGAGTGAGTGAGTGAGTGAGGGCTTTGCCTTTTATTAGTATAGATAGATAAGGAGAAACAGTATTGTCACACTGTTACCGTATTATGCTGTTATGATCACTCAAAGCCTTAATATCTGACAGAACAATGTTTTAGTGTGATCTGACTTTGCCTTTCAGATTATGCACCCTCTTGATTTCTTTTATTAGATACCAGATAAAAGTTACTACTCCCTATTTCAATTGCCATAAACATCCAAAATCATAATACACTGCTTGATGCAGAAACAGAAGAAATGTATTTTTAATCTGACAATGTTAATGTCTCAGTGAAGAGTATGCCATGACTGCTCATATAGACATTATTACTGATGATACTGTATTTGTGTCATTCTAAATTATGATACATTGTTTTAATAATGTTGTGGACACACATTTTAAACACTGAAACCTAGGCACTACAGGATTTTCTTGTAATCGATTTATCTGGCATATCACTGTTGGAAAATGGATGGATGGATGGATGGATCACTGTATCATTTGGTTTGGAGGTTGTGGAGGACAAAATGTGATGATGATATATAAGCCACTGAGCGAAGTTACCCTTGTAACAGTAGCATATACTACATATCTATCTTTGCAAGAATTACACTAAACTACTAAAAGAATTTTGGCTTTGCCCTTGAAATTTAAGAACCACTACCAGGGACTGCAAAATGAGCCAGCACTGATATTTATGTGGTATAAATGTACTGTTTTCATTTGAGAACAGATACCCATCAACCTGTACATTTACAAATCCCCTGTCCCAACTGGGGTTTAAAGTATGCTACATCAGATCTAGAAAGTACTGTGTTGTATTCTCACTAGATTTTTCAATTGCTCTGATTACCAATTTTCAATCTGATATGAGGTTAACAAGTTCTTAGAATAAACTGTTGGTTAAAATTTCAAATCTAAATGAGTGCCTGGCAGTTATTTGATGTTTTTGGTACAAATACTTTGAAAATGGCAAACTTAATGGATGATCAATGTACACAAACTTAATTGGAATAGTAATCAATGACAGTAATTAGGAAAAAAAAAATAAATAAATGATTAATAGTTGTGGCGGATGGCCGGGGCCCATACCCAGCTGGTACACACCTTCAGTATATGTTCAGGAGGAGCAACCATGGACTATTCAATACCTATCCCTCTGGACACTAGATGCCAACCACCCTGGGTTGGTGCGGTGCTGTGGTATCCCGCAAGGCTCCATGAGAATTGGAGTTTGGTGCAGCCCTGTTGGGTCCCGCAGGCAGGGGGTGCTGCAGCTGGAACTCGTGAGTCCTTATGGGCATTGTTTTTGCCACACCCGGAAGTGCAGCAGAAACTCTGCTATCAAGCACCTGGAGCACTTCGGGGTGCCTTATAAAAAGACCCAGCAGCCATCACTCAGGGGCAAGAATCAGGAGGAGGAGGACGAAGCAGCCTGGGAGGAGAGGTGGAGGAAGAAGAGTGTGCTTTACTTTGTGTTGTGGTGATTTTCTTTGGGTTTGTTGGTGTGCTTTGGGACTGTGTTATACCTGAGGGATACGGGGAAGACGTGGACCCAAGGGGAAGAAAATAAAATCATTTTGTTGATTTTAATGTGCCTCCGTTGTCAGTCTGTGTCGGGTCGGGAGCATATATAGTGCCTTTTCACATAGTACATAGGTCTTGCTGCACTGTGAATCAATTATAGTGATTAATAAAAAAAAATGCAGAATTTTAACGACAGTGTTGGAAATATATAAAGCATTTACCCATAAAATTACATTTAAGGGGGATTAATCCATTTTTGGCTTGTTTTGACAGAGAACATGAACTAAAGTGGGATACATTTATCTAGAAACTGTCAATTGTTTTTATTTCTCATAAATTCATATTATTGATTTAAACTATAATCTACCAATTAGGACACTAGCATAATACATACCAGTTTTTGCGTCAATGTAAACCACAATTCTGTCTGGAAGTTTATAAAGTAAGATCAAAAATTCATGCTAACATAAATATTTGTTACCATTACATTTCAAGAGTATATTACTGAGGTTCTCACACTTATCTGTTTTACTTTGAGCTTTCTTTATTCTACATATTATTTGAAAATAAAATATCAAAAAGTCTAAGAAAGTGTTTATATTAAAGTTACTGAGATGTGTTCAATGTACATAAGGCTATGTATTTACTAATATGTGTTAGTTAGATGCTTATATACAGTAGTTCAGAGACACAGGAAGCCAACAGTAAAATTGATGGGAATAAGGCACAAGCTAGCCTGGAATGGGTGTTACAGGATTCATACAAATATAACAATATAACAAGAAGCTTGGATCACAATGGGGTACTGAAAACTAGTATAATAACTTGGCCAAGTATCTTTTGACTGAGGAACAAAAAAAAGTCAAGCTAGCCTTAAAAGAAATCAGGGCTTAAGCACTATCTTATGGCACTGTACAGTATTTTAGCATTTTTCTGAAAGAAACTATATATAAAAATTAATTTAAAACACATATATGATTAGAGACAATCAGGAAATAAATATGCATGGGTTAGATTTATCTAAAATAGTAATGGTTGGGTTAATTGCTGGTCAATTTGGTGAAAAAATAGTCGCAACATCGACCACTTACAAACATACAATCCAACTATTAAAAAAAACGCTTGCATGGCTGTTGATATAACTGTAGATGTAGCTTAATGTTATTTTTTTTGGTTTAGAAGTGTAGCCCTGGGTGATGACAATGGGGATCTTAGATAAAATCTCTTACCAGAAGTAATGACAATGTAACACAAAAAACAATTTCTACTGGCTTTAGGAGGTTTTGCTATCCAGCACCTAAAATGAAAATTAAAATGTAATGGCAACAAAAATATTGAAAACGGAACCTTGTAATAGGCTTGTCAGTACTGCATTTTCATTGTAATAAACAGCACAGAAGATGACGTCCCATTAATTTAGATGGAGAAACAAGGGCTACCATTGGCAGTAAGGTTAATAGGTTTCATTCCATGACTTAAACATTTCCTGGCTGACATCCCCAACATATATCAGTTTATGACTTTACCCAATTGACAATATATAAATTATGGACTGTTGGGACTGACTATAGTTAACAACATCTTGATATATCACCTAAGGAAGGGCTTCACGTGGCAAAGAAGCCTGTCAGTAATCAGAAGGAACATTAATCACTTCAATATCAGTTCAGTCTAATTCAGTTATAATGTATGAAACTTTAAAACGTACTTGTATTTTTCCTGTCTTTGATTGCTGTATTCTCTGTTGGTCCCTGACACGACGAACGGTATAAATAACAGTTTAAAAAATATGCTTACTGTAATTATCATATATCAAATTCTTAAGTTTCTTAATTACCTGCTAGTTTGTTGTGATTTAAATTATAAAGTTGTGAATGATTTTCTTCCCTTTAACTTGCCGAATTTATCAGCACTTACACACCAGATGTAGCCTGAAGTCTTAAGTTAAAGCTATCTTAAATTTAAAGGATAATTGCACATTTCCATTACTTCCACAGAACATTTTTACAAGAATTGGTTATAAGCACTGGGTTTGCTTTTTTCCTTTCCTCATGCTCTTGGTAGTCTGACATGCTGCAAGCTTATAACGTGTTACTTTTGAGCTTAGTTATTTACGGCAGATTTAGAAAGAAATCAGACCTCTTCACTTTCTATATACTTTATTGCATTTTAGATTTAATTTCAAATAGTTAATTTTGACATCCCAGCAGCACTCCATACATTATCCATTTATGGGAGAGTGGTTAGTGGCAGATGGAAGTCACTATTGAGTAAAAGACATATGACAGTCCATGTAGAGTTTGTCAAATGTCATTTAAAGGACTCTGAGATCATGAGGTAAAAGATTCTCTGATCTGATTAGACAAAAACTGAATTTGTAATACCATTCTTATGGTGAATAAAACTGAAGAATGGAAGCTACAGGGGTGCATCTCCACAGCTGAGACAGGAAGACAGGTTAGAATTGAGAGAAGAATGAATGCAGCTGAATACAGAGAGGTCCTTGAAATAAACCTGCTCCATACTGTATGCAACCTCAGACTGCCATGACAGTTCACATTTCAGCACTACAGTGACACAAAGCATACATACAATACAACGCTGGACTGGTTTCACAACAAGTTTCTGATTGTCCATATATTTGATCACTTTTTGCTTTAACCTTTTCATCAATATCGCATTGAATTTTGATTGTGTTTGGAATTACAATGTGACAACGCAACATATAACTGCCCGTGAATGAATATCGTTTCTTTCTCTCTACACAAACTGCGTCTGACAATAGCATTCACACAAGTGAGAAATGATTGAACTGTGTGCATGGTTATAAATGTTTTAGATGAGGGCAGGACTTTTCCATATCTCTTTGCATAAAATCTTGTCTTGCAGGGCTTGAATTTTTCTCTCACAGGAATTCACTTTCATCAAACAACAAATCTTTTAATTCTAGCGGAGATACTTCTTCATTGGGAAGAAACACTACTTTTCCCTGATGGCAACACGAATTAAACGATCTACAAGTCTCCAGCTTAAAGTTTAAATCTGAACAATATATTCTCTCTCTTTTTTGCTGTTCCGTTATTTCACTGAGTAATAATTTCCATTTGTTTGCACTATTGCGAACTTAATTATCATTTTTTGAGACTTTCTAATTTTCGGACTTCCATTATCTCCAGCCTCCTCTGCATATGTGTATCTAGCCAATGTTTTTGAATTCTTTATGCCATTCTACTTTGTCATCTACTCTTTGTCTTTAATTTCCAGCCACAAGCGTGGTTAAATCTCTTGGCACAAAGTCTCGGGACATGAAAGTGTCTCTCTGAGAAAACCATGTCTTGTCTCTCTTCCCAAGATTTATTTATTATAATGGATAGATAATTATTTTTAGCCATTCCTCTTAGATTTAACATAGCTCACTGAAGATTCCAAGACAACACCTGAGAACAACCCTTTTCAGATCATGTCACAAATTCTTGTTTCTGTGTAATATTCCCATCAGATCTAACACATTTACCAGTTACGGCTGTTGATTAGGATTCCCATAGCTGCCGCCACCATACTTTACAATAGAAAGACTGTACCATAGGTGTACGATTTGCACTACACATGATAATACTGAAATTTTGGCAAAAAAAAAATCAATTTTGATCTTCTCTGAAAACAAAGCCTTCTTTCCAGACATTAGCTTGCTCAATCTTCTATTTTCCAGAAAACTCCAAATGTGCTTTAGGATAGCTCTTTTCACATAATGCTTTCTTTCCAATATTAGGCCAATGGTATGAGGAACTCTTAGTATATCAGATTAAATCACGTTTATTCTATATCCATTCCAGTTTCTGGATGCTGAAATCCAGGTTTAATTTATTGATTAGTGAATTACATGAGGGAGATCAAAACACTATAATACATAATTTTCTGCCCTTCTCCAAATATATGCATTTCCTATTATGTTATCACATTTTTAGAATGTTGTTCAGTTTTAATGCTCATACCTTTCATTTAATTTGTGACCAAACCTTCTCTTGTTAGGGCAATTAGAATTATCTGACTACAGGATCTGAATAAATCTGCATACAACATACCTGTAGTTCAGGTTTTAGTTTAAAAATTTCTTTGTGTGTATAATGCTGAATTCATTATAAGTCCTCCTAATAATAAATGTAATATTTTATTAAACAAATATTAAAAATTAGCTCAATCCAACAAATTAACTTGCCACACTACTTTCTGTATGCGTATAAAATTAAAAGTGTACAAACAGATGGATGGATGGGATTATATAGGTAGACAGACAAAATAAGAATAACACACCTTAGTGTTCTCTGCTTTTTAACATTATTGATGACTAATGCATACCACTCATGAAGACAAAAGATGTGCATTTTTGTACATTAATAAATGCTGCACATGCTGATACATAAAATTTATCTTATATTTATAATTACTAAACTTCACAGCACCAGACTGGAAAGGTTTTACAGATCACGAACAAGAAAAAGAATCATTTACAACAAGAAATGAGTTTTCATATGCCTTCTCCACTAGACTTGCATACCAGTATCAAACAATTTTGCATCTTTTTGTTACCATTAGTCTCCTTTCTCCATACGATGAATGCAGCAGGAAAAAACAATTAAGTAGCACAGAAAACCTGACAGTGTAGTTTGCTAGACAAATGAAAGGAGTACCAATGTATGCTATTTTGATCCTTTTAAAGTTAACCTTATAATACAGTACTGTCCATGACCAACCTCCAAATACAGCTCATAAGGTTTTGTACTTACAGACTAAAATGCCAATACAATCTTAATTTTACAGCTGTGTATGTATTAAAAAGTCAAGGATGAACAATTGTTATTTGATAAAAATAGATCTCCCGAAACATTCTTAAGTCAGTTTAATCAATGTTCTATATTAATCTCTTCTGGTCAGGCACATAGTAATCAAGAACCTATTCCAGGCAGTAACCACTGTCAACCAGACCTCAAAATGATACCACTCCATAGTAACAGCAAATGTACAAACCATTACTTATTCATTAAATCTGAATTTACACTTGATAATCAATGTCAAGGTACAACTTTCACACTGTGGGAAAAATAAGTACAGTACACAAGGAAAGCCTGCAAACTGCAATTCAAATAAACTCCATATGTGAACTACGCACTATTTACTAAGTGACTCAGTATAGGGAAATAGTCCTGGCTGTCTCAAAAAAGTCTCAGTGACACAAATTTGGTTTTACAGTTTTAGACGTAGGATTAAAAGCATTTTATCAGTTTTCCATGATCTTATCAAACAATCAAAAGCATTTTATAATAGTTCCCTTTATCACCTCAAAACCAAATAAATGTTACCTGCTGTCACAGTGAGTTTTTCAAAGTTAGGTCAAAGAAAATAGCTGGCACAGATAATGTTTTGACTACATTTGCCATTAGAATTCCTTATGAGAGCACGGTGCTCTACTGCAAACTACTCTGTCATTTCTCACTGAAGACCATGTCTCATTTTTCTTTACGATTCTTAAAGACAGTCCATAGTTAACCTCTATAGCCTATAGGGAATCTTTGTATTTGATATCTGTACTAGTGAAATTTCATGATACTCAATACTCATTTGATGATACAGCAAAAACAGAAATCCTTTTCACTGTCTTTCTAATTAAAGTAATTCCATTAACCAAGTGGAGAATATTGTGCCTTTTCTGCAACAGAATATAAAATATATAAATACTAATGGTAACAGAAAATTGTAAATAGTGGTATATCCATCAAGTTGTTGCTGATGGATAGTAGTAACTCAGCTATCATTTAAATAAACTAGCATTGGCATTAATAAATACAGTATAATGCATGACTTGAATTTTAATGTGTGGTAGACGTAGGGATTCTCTCAGTGTAACAACTAGTGGAGAGATATTATCATAGGGGAATTTCAGCATAGGGTTTATAACGAATAATATCATCATGGACTATCCGATTTATCCTAACTTTTGCACATTCTAATTTTATTGTCAGGCATTTTCTCTCCTGTAACTGAAAAATAATGCTTAAAATAAATACTAAAAAAAAAAAAGTTAAATGTTATTATATATACAGGCAGTCCCCGGGTTACATACAAGATAGAGACTGTAGGTTTGTACTTAAGTTGAATTTGTATGTAAGTTGGAACAGGTACATTATTTTAATAAATGCTATTGTTGACCAACTGTAAGCAAGTGCTCTGCCAATGAATGATGGAGTTTCACCTCTCTCTGACCTTTTTATTATTTCTACTTTATTTTCAATGGTGATGGTTTTTCTCTTCTTCACTGTATAACCAGCACTTGCATCAGATTTGTGTTTCAGAGACATTGTTGAAGGGTGAAGACAAAAGGTTAAGATGAGCTCTTCTGCACAGCACTGTACAGCTATCACAGCAGGCAGGCATCCCTCGTCAGCACGTCTGGTGTACTGACAAGAGACAACTTACTGCTATGCACATAACAGTACAAGTTGGCTTCTATTGAGAATGAATGGGAGTAGAGAGGGGCGGTTCACCACCCACCCACCACACAGTCACCTCCACTATAGTATGCAGCCTGCAGCATGCGTCCGCCCACCGAGAACGAACACGGTGCGGCCAAAGGCGTTTAGTGAATCGCCCACCACCACCACCACCAATACCACCATTCAACAGGCAGCCACTCGATGCACACTACAATGCAACCACCCCTCGCCCTGTTCACCCTCAATGGCATCTGTTCAGCCACAACCGGGTCACCACTTGCAGCATTACCAGCTGCTCACCAAAAACGATTCGGGGGGAGCCGTGTGTGGTGGGCGGGCAGTGAAACGCCCTCCACTGCTCCATCCAGCCTGCGACCAGTCAGGAGCAGTAGCTACGGCGACATAGTGGGCGGACAGCAAACCGCCCCATTAAGCCTCCGTCCTGCACACGAGCAATAACTGTGGCCCTGGTGACTATGGACCATGGAGCAACGCTCGCTTGTCGCCGGGAGCCCACCGAGGGACACTACACTGAGCGTGCAGCGAAATCGCACACTTGCAGCCACTACTTGCAGCGTCCTCCGGCCAAAGATGACGGAGCGGCAGTTAATGAGGCGCATGCATCACAGCTGCGGCCTCATTCGTAAGTCGTAGGTCGGATGTCCGTAACCTGGGGACTACCTGTTGTGGAACTGAACCCGGACACAGACAGACAGACATCGTTTGTTCACCCTACATACTCGTTTTATTTACAAATATATTTACAACTGCTTTAGTGCATGTCCCAGTGCCTCCAGCACCGATCCCCCAAAGTCCAGGCCTCACAGTCTCTAGATGCCTTTCCTTCTGGCCGCCTCCACTCCACTCTCGAGCTCCGTCCACTTAGCAGCCCCTTAAATATCAACCCGGATGGGCTACAGGTGCTTTCCTGGCAATCCACCGCGGACACACCCCAGTGCCGGCTGCGCACCCGGAAGCCCTCCGGGTGTCCCCAGTCTTCTCCCCAACAGCCTGGTGTGGCGAAAGTGCTGAGGTCCAGGGTTCTTCAGGCCCCGGGGTGCCGCCATAGGCCCCTACAGGGATGGGCTTCCATGCCCTCTACCCACGGCCCCCAACTCAACCACGGCGGTCGACCCCTCATGCTCAGGAGGGGGCACAAGCCCTCCTCCAGTCCTCCTGGCTGGGCTCCACCCCCAGCCGCATGCGACAGTGCCCCACTGCCAGCAAAGACACGTCGGTCTGAACGACACATCCCGAGAGGGCAGTATGTCCCCGGAGTGGGTCCTACTACGTACCCAGGGTCCATCACGGCACCCTGGGATGTACCACTTTGGCACCCCTTCCGTGGCCGATGCACGTGACCGGCATGCACCCCTCGATTCCTCCTTTTCGTTTTGGAGGCTCTGGGTCTGAGCATGGTAAAAGCTCAAATCCAACCCCGTCTGCATCCCTGCAGAGCGACGGGAGACTGCCGCGGGGACTTGGAGCTCAGGGCACTAGGACCCAGGGCACTTGTCGGCCCTTGTCCTGCCAGCCCCTACGATCTCGTTTTCCTCGCTCTGCGCGCAGCCTGCACCGCCGCGTCCGCTGTTGGAGAATTGCGTACTTTCCCTCATGCTGTACGAGGAGGGCTGTACTCACTTTCCCCACCGTGCTCTTCCGGCCAAAGGCTCCAGCATCGCGTTGTTCCTCCGCAGCACACGGCGTCTCTGATGACGCGATCACCGTCCACCCTCAGCTTCTCCAGCTCCATGAAGAGAGCACGTAGCACCTGCAACAAAGGTGACTCTACAGGCGGAAAACACTACTCCGGCTCGCACAGAGCCAGCGGCAAGAACAAGAAGACAGGCATCGGTGGGCTTACCTGTCCGTCAGCCGCACACGTCATCTGCCTCCTGCGGGCCTCTCCCTCTGGCCCGGGACAGACATTCCTTGGTCCTGCCTCCAACCAATCATCGGCGGGCACACAAGACACACCGCCCAATCCCGAGCCTGCCGCATGGAGGGTCCTCTGGTCCACGGCCATCTTGTCTCCCCCTTTCCAAGTGCGGTGTTGTGCCTCCTGGCAGCCTCGCAGCTGGTGCGATTTCTTGAGCTGCTGTGGCTCCGATTTCGCAGAGTCCTCTGCTGCCGACGGCGTGTGGACCGACCTGCCCCTGCCATGGACGTGGATCCGGATCGTCCCTGCCTGAAGAAAATAAGGTGAGTCCGGCCCCCAGAAGGGCCGACTTCCGCGGGGCAGGCACTTACCTCCTGGATCCCGTCACTCCAAGGCGCCTGCCTCGGTGTGGCCTTCTCTGTTGCAACGCCGGCCTTTCCGTCTTGCGTGGCAGAACGTCTTTTGGCGCCCGCTGCACTCCGGCAAAGCCCGTTCTCCTTCCTCCGCACCATAGCGCGGACCGGCGGCGGTCTGTAGGGAGAATCGCTCCCGTGGGGTTGTGCACGCGCCGCTCCCGCGGCGAGTGTGTGGGATCCACTGCTGCGCCGGGCCGTCCACAGAATGATTTTTTTTTCCAGGTCCCCGTCTTGAACCAGACGGAGCATCCTGCCAGCTACGCCACTGTGGAACTGGACCCAGACACAGACAGACGTACATCGTTTGTTCACTCAACACACTCGTTTTATTTACAAATATATTTACAATTGTTTAAGTGCATGTCCCAGTGCCTCCAGCACCGATCCCCCAAAGTCCAGGCCTCACAGTCTCTAGATGCCTTTCCTTCTGGCCGCCTCCACTCCACTCTCGAGCTCCGTCCACTTCCACCCGACTCATGCTGATAGAAAACAGAGTTACATTCAACAATCAGCCACTAGGATTCCCCCCACTTCAAGCAGAGGCACATAACAAACACAGCCTAATTTTAATGATGGTTTCACAAATTGTGACTAAAGTCTGTCATTGCTGATGGCATATTTACTCAAATCCCATTCCAAGGTCATGACAGACTAAGAATAAATGCAGAATGGGAAGAACAGCAAATCAGGACGATTGTCCCATGTACAAAACTGCAATATGGATATCAAGCAACTCTAACAAAGTAACAGGTAAGCTAGGCTAGTGAGTCTTCAGCCTTGATTTACAGTAAATTCTCAGAGGAATGGGATATTTCTTACTTTCGCAGAGTAACATTAGTCTAATAAATGTTGTTAATCTAATAATATAATGCAGTAAGTAACAGTAAATAAGTATAATGCAGAAAAGAAGTTTTTCCCTATTTAGGCATTAATATACCAACTGGGAAAATGTTTTATCTCATATCCTCCAACCCACACTGACAATAACTATAATAGAGATCTCTGGGCTGAAGCCCAACAACTGATAAATTAGCTTAAACCGCAAGATACAGTTCTCACCATAATCTGCACCTGTTACATTGTAGCTCACAAATCAAACAGCCAGTTAATATTTCATTATCTATACCTCTTGATTTATTTTTCCCTTATCAATCATACGCCACCAATCTTGCAGTTTTAAAAAATCATTATCGGTTTGTTTTAATAAAACTGATTACCTTCACAAATTAATTATTTATAAACTTATTGTTTATGTTTTTCAAAACCTCCTGCAATAAACTAAAACATTATGTAATTTCACTGTTTAAAACACATATCTATACTAATAAAAGGCAAAGCCCTCACTGACTGAATCACTCACTCATCACTAATTCTCCAACTTCCCGTGTACATAGAAGGCTGAAATTTGGCAGGGCTATTCCTTACAGCCTACTTACAACAGTTAAGCAGGTTTCATTTCGAAATTCTACATGTAACGGTCATAACGGTCAACAATGTTTGCCATGTTGAACTTTCTTATTTATGGCCCCACCTTCACGAAATTTGGTAGGCAGCTTCCCTGCGCTAACCAAAACCGATGTACGTATTTATTTCGGTGGTATGACGCAACTGTTGGCCGCCATATTAAAATTTCCAACGTCACTAATTCTCCAATTTCCCGTGTAGATAGAAGGCTGAAATTTGGCAGGCTCATTCCTTACAGCTTACTTACAAAAGTTAAGCAGGTTTCATTTCGAAATTCTATGCGTAACGGTCATAACAGTCAACAACGTTCGCCATGTTGAACTTCCTTATTTATGGCCCCGTCTTCACGAAATTTGGTAGGCGGCTTCCCTGTGCTTACCGAAATCAATGTACGTATTTATTTCGGTGGTATGACACCACTGTCGGCCACCATATTGAACTTTCCAACAGTCTTTGTTACTTATGGGCCCATCTTCAAGAAATTTGGTACGCAGGTTCCAAACGCTAACTGAATCCTACTTACATACATAATTATGTCCATAGCCTGTAGTTCGGTGACCGTGTGAGGCGGCGTTGGGTCCCCCATTCCAACGCCTCCCACGTTGTTGGATGCCTGCCAATATAAGGCCGTCTGTCGCTCCGGTCTCTACATTCCCTTTCTTGCTTCGCCACTGGATTCACGTCTCCCTGCTAATAACTACAGCCTTTTTATTTAATCCACGGCTTCTCCACTGTTTAATTGTTCGTTTATTACGATTATAGTTATTGTGTAGGTATTTTAGACTTACTTTACATTGTTCAGGTACCCATTTCCTTTATCGTTCCAACTGTACCCCCATTAACATGTCTATCGAGGTGATCACCATCGATGAAAGAACTGTCACTTACCGAGTTATTTCCATGCCAGGAGATGGCACTTGCCTTTACCATTCTCTTTGTTACATATTGCACGGCCATATCAGGCTCACTCTTGATATCCGGAGGAACATTATGTCTTATGTACTGAATGACTGTGACAGGTTCAAGGTGTGGACTGATGATGGTACAGGAGATAATTATACTACACAGGAGCACTAGAAGAGTGAAATGCTTAACCCCTTCACCTATGGTTCTGCATGTGAGTTGATGGCTGCCGCTGAATTGTTAGGTTGTCGCTTTCAAGTGTACCGAAATGGCCAAATATTTTACACCTTTCCACAACCGCCAATGCCTCTTAAACATCTTAGATTCACAGGTGACGATTTTAGTAGTGGACACTTTGATGTTTATGAATGTTTAAACTCTCAAAAGCTGGATGTGAAGTTATCGATGAAACCGGATGTATGCTTACAACACTTGACAGATGCCGAATGTCACTTCAACACAAGTCCTGCAAATACTGTCGTAATTGAAAGAAATCATTAAACTCAAACCGATTATGACAGCAGCAATCCAAGCTGTGAGATTTGAGACAAGATTACTTTTCACATGGCCAACTGTACGTTGCATGCTCAAGAGTAAGCTCAGCACACAGCTTGGTCATATTACAGCCAGAAGGCCGAACAGACAATGTGGTATACAAAGAGATCCTTAACAAATAATTATTGGTATATTTTCCCTCAGGTTAAAAAGGTTTAATTTTCTTCTTAATAAAAATTTTAAGGCAGTACTTCGCTGCTGCAAAGTGTGGGTATTTTGTTAGTACTAAATAATCTTAATATCCTAAATTTAATTTGTTTACATTTACACTATATTGTGAATACAGTATATGCCACTTCATACTTTAGTTAAGAAAATGCAGCCTGTCTGATGCTTGACTTAACAGAAAATTGCCAAGTTTCTTGATAAATATATGAAAATCTTACTAAATTAAAAATCCTTTGTATGATATTAGTATTTCAAAAGGTTACTGCATATGAAATATTGAATACATCCATTAATTTCTCTCTCTCTAATTTGCTACTACCAAGATGTGACAGGACAGTAGACAGTTGCATGAAAAAAAAAATCGACAAAAATGACAGTACCTGTGAGGATCAGGTGATAAGAGGCAGCAGACCTTGCTTTCAAGTATAACATTGACTGAAATGAAAAATGCTTGAAAATAACTGAAAGAGCAATCTGTTCTAGGAACAAGTCACCTGAAAGGAAAATTGGTACCCTGCACAAGATGTTTTTGAGGTCATGGAGGACTGAAAAAAGACACATGTAAACAGCTGGGCTTATTATTATTGTTTATTTAGCTGATGGCTTTATCCAGGACATATTACAACTGTTTACAGACTTTTTCACAGTTAGACCAAAGGCAGGTTAAGTGACTTGCTCTGCAATGGGGTAGAGGAAGCAACTGAACTGACATCCTTGTACAGTAGTTTCAGTGCCTTAGCCAGTACACCATAAGGCCTACCGGCCTTTGGATGGATACAGACGCCTCCTTAGGAGAAGAAACAAACTACTGAGGGTCAATAGGGGGCTCAGAAACCTCTAGGACTCTAGGGTATCAATAATTCCGCACTGCACCTTTGAAGCCTACACAGACCTCATATTCCTAAAAAAAGTGCTCTAGCTTAGTATTCTTGTAGCCAATGGGTCCTGATGTGATTATAGGGCTTGGTCCAGATGTCCCCCTAGGAGAAAATTTAAATCCAACCTCAGGTGAGAGATTTAATGATTCTAAAGTCAGGAGGAATATATGGCATAAAAGCTCAGTGGCAGGATCAACATCAGGGTCTTGATAAAGATGTTATTCAATACTTTAAAGGGGGCTAAGGGTCTGCACTTACCCACTTGATGGATGAATCACAACACTTATGAAAGTTAGGTTCAGTAGAACAAACAGTTTTCTTTGTTTTAGGTTTTCCTTTTTCTTAAACTTTCACCTTTAATTAAATACTGGGGTAAATGGGGGCCACTCTGGTTATTCCAGAATCAAAGGGCTTTTTTCATAAACAATGTGCATTATAAAGCAGAATGTAAAAAGAGAGTAAAAATGAATTTTGAGATGGTGATAGAGCATTAATAAGATGTTCATGTTAAAGAGAGACAAAGCTATTTATGATTTCATGTTTTCCATCAATATATTACTTATAATTCTTATACTTATAACTGGCTAATTCTAAATCATTGTTGTAGGGAGCTGGAGCTTACCAGCATGTAAAAAGGGGGATTTTTGAACTGACACCAAACTTAAGTGAAGAGCAAAGTGACAAAAAAAAATGAACTTCTAATAATACAGCTTCCAATTCTAGTTGACACAGTACTTTAAATGTAACATTTTAAACACACTGAACAATTCAAACAGTATACTAGCATTAAAATTATTAATCCTCCATATTACATGGAGGAACTAAATGAAATAGAATGCACCTTAATTATTTAGAAACTGCATTTATTTTGAGACTTACAAGATAGAGAATTCAAATCTTAATGTGGAAATGTGCTGATGGAATGCAAATTGGTGCTCAACCCAACATTTAAATTTCAAATGAATTCAACCTGCATCAACTTAGGAAATGTCAAAGTGTGTCTTGTTATATGCAGAATTTTTACCCAATGAAAAACTAATGTTTTTTGATCCCAAATGTTTAACATTGCTAACCACTTAATGCTATGCAAGCTGACCCACTGTTGGCAGACGGCATGTGTATTCTCACAAATAATCACAAATACACACTAGAGAGATTCACTTTTATTTTGATGGTACATTACCCAGTTCTATGACTTACATTACTCTAGAGATGAAGTCCTAAAATAATATTTAGGCTTTTGTGAAAAAGAGAACAGATGCCCCCTTTTTGCAGGACTCAGAATCCCATATCTGATGCTCAGGAATTTCAGAGACAAATGCAGCTGTCAGTTTAGCTCTTGTTGTATGCCAGACTTGCTATTCAGTTGATAAATAATATACTTGAGCTAGACTGCTGCTAAGTGCGGTGACTGAAGACCCCCTGATGAGCAGACCTGGGACCTTCCCTTCTGGCCACCCCCTGCCAGTTCTAAATTTTGTTCTTTTTAAAAACAGAATTTTAAAGGCCCCTTCACGCCACATTAACACCCTGTGTGGCAGAGTAGGCTTGAAAGATGGTTTCACAAATCCCCTCTCCCTCCAGCGACAAGAAAAATAATAAAATCCTCACAGCTGCAACCCCAGTCTCACTTTAAAATTCAGCCAGAACAATAACACATCTCTTGCAGTGGAAAATGGAAATGGCACATTCTGCTCTTCCTGGGATTTTGGCTTAGATAACGGCCTTCTGCAGTTGCTGAGAGCATCTTTACCCCTCCAGAACTAAATCCCTAAGCCTGCTTTGGAAAGATGCTTTCTAAAAAGAACCTTACAACCAAAGCGCCTCCATCCTCCTATACACCTCAGAAAGGGGAAAAAAGGGAAAAGAAAAACCTCTTGGAGTTAATATGCAATATAAGTCTGATTATCATCTTCCCAGGAGACTTCAGATGAAGAATCTGTTTTTGCAGGTCAAGGCTTAAAAAGTAATTAGGCCCTCTTTGCTGCTTGAAAAAAACATTGAGTTGGGGGGACATGGAATGGTGATGAGGATAAGGGACTTGTGAAAAGCTAAGACATAGCTGTCAAATGTATGATTTTTGTATGACAGTAAAAGTATCAACTTTGTGATGAAAAGGGAACTAGTGGCATTTCTGATGGAACTATTTTAAGCAGCTGTTTAGAGTTTTTGCATATTTGTTTTTAAATAGTTATTATTTTAGGCAAATTCACTATTTCTGAATAATCATACTTAAACTCCTAATGCAATTGCACAATAAGAAATTTACTTTTTAGAGCAATTTTGAATAATGCTACAGGACGCTGGGCAATACTTCTTGTTTTGATAAAACATGGTCACATACATGTACTGCAATTAAAAAGATTTAATATGAAAGATATCCATTTTATACAGGAAAGAAAATACTTCAATTCAAAGGTGACTAGCCTTGAAACCTACCAGTTAATCACTAGTACAAGGTAAGTTCCAGCTGATTTGCATCACCTATCCAGTTACCATCACTTTACACTTAGCTCTAACTTCCCTGGATTAAAATAGGGTGAAAATGAATCTACTCATACCTGAAACAGTTACATAGTCCTTGAACCTGTTGGAGGATCTGAAGTTGAACATGAGTATGTGGTCCTTATCAGGAAAAAAAAGATAACAGAATAAGTACTTCTGCATCGATATAAAAATTTTGACTTTGGTATCAATTCTAACTGTCAGAACTCAAATAACAGATAACTCCTTGAATCCAACCCACCCCTGTTATTCCTACAGCCTCCCTGTCTTGACGCACTCCACAATTCAACACAAGAGTGGCTGGGGAGATTCCACCCTCGGAGTCTCAAGCTTATTTATATTAATAAATATGTTCAAAGATCGGTGGGTGGGGATGGGGGGTTATTGAGCTAGGGTTTGGTGCAGGACTTATTCTCTTGGTGAATCAAGCTAGATATAATATGCATGTTTCACTGAAGAAAAGGACAGGTTTGGAAATCGCCAAGTTGTTAAGATAGGACTGACCGTAAGTTGCTTGAAAACTACCAGTTAATTGCAGTACCATAATTAATGAAATGCTGCCACAGAACCATTTTGAAAAAAAAATATTTTTCTTTACTTATAATGCTTAACACTAAGAGTAATAGAAGACTTACTGAGCCTGGTAATCTGGCTGTTCTGCATCATTTTTCTCCCAAGGTGGCATATGTGTTGTGGGACCCCTTACTAATCCTCAAATTTTTTGCCACCTTTAAACACACCAGTGCGATATAATTGTTCTAATGCCAGATATTACTTAACACTAGAATCCCTAAAACCTACGAAAAAAGTTGTAATGCCAGGCCACCTTTGTAAATGTGTCAATCAGCACAAGCAGCAAGCAGCCTGCTATCCCATCCTCCACCAACACAACATTTCTTGCCTAGCACTTCCTGTCATGCACCATTTACCCAGATCATTGTAGATGCAGAACACACATGAAATGTATGTATTCCAAATATCGATATATTTACCCTATGCAATTCCAGACACCTCACATCCAGATAAACAGACTTGAGCTGGGAGAACTTCAGCTGCGTCAGTGGAGGATGGGATAGCAGGCTGCTTATGCTGACTGACACATTTGCAAAACAAAGATGCTGATGGCGAGGTGCAAAGGAATTTAAGGTGGCCCAGCATTGCGACTTTTTTCGTGGGCGTCAGGGATTCTAGTGTTAAATTAAAAGGATGTTGACTTCTATGTGAATCATATATGATCAATAACATGATAATTTCCATGTCAAATTCAAAGATACCAAAACAGAGCATTTCAATATTTTTTTCACAGAGTTTTCAGCCCTGATATATACTGGGTTCTTCTACTTTTTTTAATCTCAAGTAGCGGACTTTGACTTGAATTGTGACTTTGGAAGTTATAGTTTCACACTCACTAGTCCTTCACTAGTCAGCCAGTTAGAGGCATGGAGTATCCTTGCTTCACTGTAATTTATTATGCACAACTACAGCTTCAAAATTTCTTTCTGGCACGATGCAACTTCATTTAAACTTTGCTATCTGACCACTATATTATTTTTAATGGATTCAGAGATTTTCAATAATACATTATTTACAGATGCATTGCTGGTTTGTTTCTGTGCCACTTGATAAGGTACAAGTGATGAAAATTAATAGGTGTCACACATGTGCGATTAGGAGACAGTCAAAGAGCCTAAAGGCGAGTGAAACATCGCGAGATAGAGGGTTGTCACGTGGTACTTACCTAAATCTCTTTTGCTCAACAGAAAATCTGAAGAAAAATAAGTTCCTCCACTTCCGGCTTCCAAAATGGCCGCAATGACATCACTTCCGGCCAACCATGATGACGTCACTTCCGGCTCCATCAAAGCACCTCACTTCCGTCTCATCATTATGATGTTAATTCCGGTTCCTGTTTTCATGCCAACCATTTCCTGTCCCATAATCCTTTTCCCTATAAATTCGCCATTTTGTTGGAACTAAACTGTTCATTGTTTTGATTTAAGACTTTGAATCATTTATTCTTTATTGTCTGGACGACAATATATGGGGACGGTCCCCAAACCTTTGTTTGTGTATTGTGGAAAATTATTTGGACCAGAACATTTCACCACAATTGCGTAGCTCGGCTAGGATTGTTTTTCGCCTGTTTTCAAGATGTCAGAGGAACAGGACCTGAACACCGTCCTAAACACCATCATGAGCGATCTTCAGACTTTAAAACTACAGATGGGCGAGACGAGGACCCAAGTAGCGGAAGCCAACACTCGTGCTGCTGCAGGGATACAGACGGAGGTTGCTCGGTCACCACCTATTGCATTGACTACATTGACGGAGACAGATGACATTGAAACGTATTTTTTGATTTTTGAGCGTAACGCTAAGCGGAATGCGTGGCCGAGGTCGGAATGGGCGTACCAACTGGCTCCCTACCTGAAGGGAACGGCACAGAGGGCCTATTATGATCTAACTGAGGAGCAGGCCGCTGATTATGGCGCTCTAAAAGCGGAGGTGTTCAAGCGCTACGGCGTATCCCGGAACAGCAGGCGAGGAATGGAGGGAGTGGCAATTCGATCCGAAAGACCAATAAGAACCCAGGGCTTTGAAGCCTGGGGAAAAGTATGTTGCTGGCTACGCCCGATATCAATAATTTGCACAAGGTGCCGAGCTTTTAGCGTGCGAGACTTTTGTGCATGCCCTCCCTGAGAACATCGCCCAGCAAGTCCGGAAACATAATTTCCAAGATATGGACACCTTGATACAAATCACGGAGCGTCACTGGGCGGCTTGTAAATCAGGGCGGTCAGAACGGTTCTGTGCCGAACCCAACAGGCGTGGGGCAGCTCCTGAGCCCACCCGACAAACTCCGAGCCTGCCGTCCGTAACGGGACAGATGTGCTAGTCTTCCCCACTGTTTCAAGTGTGGGGAGATTGGACATCTGTCCCCAACTGTCCATCGAGCCTATGGATTGCTCATTAGTAAAGGGAGAAAGGTATTGTGCCACAGTGTCTAATCCTTTATCTCTGCCCTATACAGGTGCAGTTATCATAAATGGCAGGAAGGTAAGAGCAATGTTTGATTCCGGGAGTAACATTTCCATTGTTGCTGCCCGTTTCGTTTTACCGCAACAGTGGACTAAGGTAAAAACTAGTCTTAAATGTATTCATGGGGATGTCCGTATTATAAAACTGCCAGATGTGTGATATCGGTGAACAATAACCTAACGAGCATGGCCATGGCTGTATTACGGATCTCCCCTTTCCAGTTATACTAGGTAGGGACTGGAATAAAATTACTAGCGGTATTAACGTAACTGTACCTAAAAAACATTTAGGCTTAGTAATGGAGAATACTGCTCCGACTGCCTCCACGCCATGTCCCACAGTAGCACGGACCCATACGGGTACCCAATGTGAAGGAATCGATGTCCCATCGACCTCTGCGGGAACTAGTACAGTTAACGTGGAGGCGTGGCGACAGAAAACCCACCTTTAAGGTGCACAGGACCCAATACAAGAATTAACTGCCCAATTCCTATTAACCCCGTCCTCTTTTAAAAGAGAACAATGGAGCGATGATTCCTTAAAATTTATTAGAAATGCAGTAGTATCCACTGAGGGTTATACAACCCTGGATCCCATGCCACCGATGCCGTTCTTTGTACTTAAAAATGAATTATTATATAGAGTGGCAGAACACGAGGGAGAAGTGCGATCATTGTTGTTAATTCCACGCACTTTCGCTAAAGGTGTGTGAATTAGCACATGCTCACCTTCTAGGAGCCCACTTAGGCTCGAAAAACGTTGGAGAGAATAAAACTCGATTCTATTGGCGGGAATTAATGAGGAGGTCCGCGATTTTGCGCTTCCTGCCCAGAGTGTCAACTTCGCCAGATTCCAAGAAGGACTCGAGCTCCTCTCGTTCCTATTCCCCTTATTGATATTCCTTTTGAACGAGTCGGAGTCGATCTCGTAGGACCACTAGAACCCTCGTTAAAAGGCTTTAAATATATTTTGGTACTAGTAGATTATGCCACTCGCTTTCCGGAAGCTGTTCCGTTGCGCTCAGCTAATACTGAAGAACATCGCACGGGAATTAGTAGGGATATTCACTCGTGTTGGGATACCCAAAGAGGTTTTAACGGACCAAGGGACTCCTTTCACTTGGAGCGTTCAGGAAGTAGCCAAATTACTCGAATAAAACATCTGAAAACGTCTGTCTATCATCCCCAAACTGAGGGGTTGGTGGAGCGTTTCAATCAAACTTTAAAACAGATGTTACGTAAGGTAGTTAACGAGGATGGAAGAAACTGGGATCAGTTGCTTCCTCTCGTTTGTTTGCTTATCGGAAGTCCTCAGACCTCTACTGGTTTTCTCCTTTTGAATTATTATATGGAAGACAACCCAGAGGACTTTTGGACATGCTAAAGAAGGATGGGAAGAGGAGGTCCTCCCTACTTCAAATATTCTTGAATATATCGCGCAATTACGCGATAGACTAGAGAAAATCAGGCCTATTCTAAAAGAAAATTTGGAAAAGCACAAGCAGCGCAGTCCGTTATTATAACGAAACACCACCATCCGGAATTTGTCCCGGTGATCGTGTGATGGTACTCGTCCCAACTTCTCATTCAAAATTGTTAGCTCATTGGCAAGGCCCTTATGAAATTAAGAGAGAAAAGGACTCGTTGATTATTTGGTTAAACAACCGAATCGTCGACCGAGTGAACGAGTGTATCATATTAATTTGCTGAAACCATGGAAGGACAGGGAGCCTGATCCCTCATCCAGTCAGCCTCGTTCTCTCTTTATGTCATGTGCCCACCTTAATTTTGGCCCTGAATTAACATCTGAACAGCGACAAGATCTCGAGGCTATCTTGTCTGTCCCAAAGTTGTGGACGAGATACCTGGGCGTATGCGTTGATTGTTCACGACATTATTACTAACCCTGGAGTGATTGTCAGAGAAAGACCTTATAGGCTCCGGAGGCAAAGAAAGGAAGTAGAGTTGGAAATTAGGCGAATGCTAGAACTGGGGTTATTGAGGAGAGCTATAGCCCTTGGTCTAGTCCAATTGTCTTAGTTTCTAAACCTGATGGGTCATGGAGGTTCTGTAATGACTTTCGCGACTTAATCAGGTCTCTAAATTTGATCGTATCCCATGCGAGTGGATGATTTACTTGATCGGTTAGGGAACGCTCAATTCCTAACTACTCTTGACATGACAAAGGGTATTGGCAAATTCCCTTAGCGGACTCCGCCAAAGAAAAAACCGCTTTTAGTACACCCAGTGGACATTGGCAATACAAGGTCCTTCCTTTTGGCTTGCACGGGGCGCCAGCTACCTTCCAACGTCTGGTAGACACACTGCTACGGCCCCACAATTCATATAGTGCTGCCTACCTAGATGATGTTGTCATTTATTCCAGCACGTGGAAGGATCATGTATGGCAGGTTAAAACAATACTCTCAAGCTAGCGTCAGCAGGTTGTATTAATCCAAAGAAATGTTTCTTTGGGTTGAAGGAAGCCAAATATTTAGGCTACCTAGGAGGTGGAGGGGTTGTTAAACCACAATGTTCTAAAATTGATGCCATTTTGAATTGGCCCGTCCGATAAATAAGCGGCAGGTACAAGCATTTTTGGGATTGGCAGGTTACTATCGCCGTTTTGTACCGCATTTCTCAGAAATTGCTACGCCCTTATCTAATTTAACAAGGAACGAGCACCTTTAAAAGTGGTATGGGATGATGCAGTGGATAAAGCATTCAGTGACTTAAAGTTGGCCCTTACGTCAGCACCTGTTTTAAGATCTCCTGATTTTTCTGTTCCTTTCATCCTCCAGACCGACGCATCGGCCACAGGATTGGGTGCCGTGCTGAGCCAGTGCGTTGATGGTGCTGAACACCCGTTATGTACCTTAGCCGGAAACTGCTGGACCGGGAGACCAAGTATGCTGCGGTGGAGCGAGAAGCCTTGGCGATTAAGTGGGCTGTCACGTCTTTAAGGTACTACCTATTGGGGCGTGAGTTTACTCTGGTGACGGATCATGCTGCTTTACAGTGGATGTCCCTTCATCGAGTCTAACCCTCGCATCACTAGGTGGTTTTTAGATCTTCAGCCTTATCGTTTCAGTGTCATTTATCGTAAGGGTTCCTTACAGGCCAACGCAGATGCTCTCTCTTGTGTACACGACCTCTCGGTGCAGGTCGCCCGACCCGATGGGTCTGGGCTGAGGGGGGGGTCATGTCACACATGTGCGATTAGGAGGCAGTCAAAGAGCCTAAAGGTGAGTGAAACATCGCGAGATAGAGGGTTGTCACGTGGTACTTACCTAAATCTCTTTTGCTCAACAGAAAATCTGAAGAAAAATAAGTTCCTCCACTTCCGGCTTCCAAAATGGCCGCAATGACATCACTTCCGGCCAACCATGATGACGTCACTTCCGGCTCCATCAAAGCACCTCACTTCCGTCTCATCATTATGATGTTAATTCCGGTTCCTGTTTTCATGCCAACCATTTCCTGTCCCATAATCCTTTTCCCTATAAATTCGCCATTTTGTTGGAACTAAACTGTTCATTGTTTTGATTTAAGACTTTGAATCATTTATTCTTTATTGTCTGGACGACAATATATGGGGACGGTCCCCAAACCTTTGTTTGTGTATTGTGGAAAATTATTTGGACCAGAACATTTCACCACATAGGTTACCCTGTAGTAAAAGCCTTGTAACATTCTTTCGCGAGCAACCATCTGATGCATGTAAGAAATATAAAAGTAAGCAATCACACTAAACACAGAGGCTCTAAGAAAAGTAAAGACAATATACTAAGGAAAATACTGTAAACTTTCAATTACCAAGGTTTTAATTGGTAGGCAATAGCCATTGACAAAAAATAAACCTTACATTCATTAGTTTAAGTTTGGCCATACGTTTACAAAAATGTTGCCAGTTCTGTCCTTGTTGTTAGAAGAGGGTCCAGATAAACAGTTTATGTAGAAAGAGATGTTCATATGTACACAGGACTACCTTCTTACAAGTGGATGGTGAAATATGAAAATGAGAAAAAACATAATATACTGTATATAATTACTGAATTACAACCAGAATTGTTGTTACAGGAATTACAAACTTTAGGGACAATCACTGCAAACAGGCAATTCATTTTCCTGATGGAGGGCTGTGAAGCTTGAAAATGAGAAAAAAAATAACATACTATTGTGGAAGTTCAGCCCCCTAACACAGATAGACAAACACCAAATGTCCAAAACACACACGGTTTAATATAATTTTACTTCTTTCCAACAACACACAATACATAAATCAGCCACAAATTACTCAGTCCCTTTTTTTCTTCCAACTCTTCTGTTGCCTCTATTCCTCCACACACAAGCTCCGTCCTCTTCCTCCCACTCTGGCTTGTCTACTGGAGTAAAGCAGCGCCTTTTATAATACCCCGGATGTGCTCCAGGTGCTTCGTGAAGATATTCCGACGGCACTTCCTGGTGTGGTGGAAGTGCTGCAATCCAGGACTCTATAATCCTCCAGGCTCACCCATGGTGGTGGCCACAGGCCCCAAAAGGGTTGAGCTTCTAAGCTCTGATCTCGTGGCCCCATTGCAGACCAGGGCGGCTGCCCTCTCGTGGTCCAGGTGAGGTGTTAACCCTCTCCTGGTCCTTTCAGGAATCCCGGCTATGCAGGATCCCCAGCCATCTGCCCCTCTATATATAATTACTAAACTGTATGTCAAACAACAGGTACATTAAGAATGAATAAAGGTCAGAATACAGTTACATTATATGGCTACATTACTAGGCTGCTTGTTTTCTTTAAGCACTCAAATTTCTTGGCAATAAATCCAGACTGGAAACTAGACATGTTGCATTTGAATACATTAGCCAAGAAATGGGCAAGAACACTCCATCTAGGTGAATATAAATGCAGGTTAATAGCTGGTTTCAAATACATTATCACCTGCCATTGCCAAACTACCAAGGTTCTCATGAACAGCAAGTGCCAAACGTATTTTTAAACAGCTTCACAACACAAACACAAATCAACCAGATCTTGAACTGAATTGGGTATAACAGGAGATCACCTATATTTATTGGTACAGTGGAAGAATAAACTAAATACATTATAATTGAAGAGTAAATATAAATAATAAGCCCTAATTTTATAAGTTCCAAGGCCGTGAGAGGACTAGGAAAAATCAACCGGTCCCATGATGCAAGACTGTGTTAGTAAAGTGATGGAATGAATGGTGCTTTATTTGTTTATGTTTCTTGGCAGAACTATTCCAAATATAAAACCCTGCTCACTTGACAGAACAAAGATTAGTCAAATCAAGTATAGTGGTGAAAATGTCTTTTAAACACAGAAACGCATTTGTGCCAATCTTAATGTTATTTCCTGGAAAATGGTTATCAACTGGATGAAGACAGTGTACGTGTGCACTTTCATGTATTAAACAGTACTGACTTGGCCACCATCAGAATCCTTTTAAGTGGGTTGGGGGTTTTAGGAATGATACAACTTACTGCACATCTAAATTTTATAATGAAATACTTTAGAATGAAACTACGCTACTGCTCAATATAAAATTTGTGGCACGTGTTTGATCCTTTCTTTTGCATGGGCCCTTTATACAATACTGTACCTCCATCAAGATATTGATTGCTCACACGAATACGGCTTCTGCAACAGTGAATTTTGAGCTCTGTAAAGTTATTAGGTGCCTTACATGAGACAAGATGAGAGCAGACTAGGAAATAATAGCGTATAGTCTGGGTCTGAAATATCTTCAACACAAAGAGCAAATGCTCTGGTCTGTGGTGAATTAATTTGCAAAAATGTTGGCAGATTTGGCTTTGAATCCCCATGATCCAAAACTTGCTAAGTTGCTAGAAAATAGATTAAAGGATGGATATACAATAGCCACAGATGTCAGCATAATGAGCTTTCAAGTTTAATTATCAAAAAGATTTTAAAATTTAGTTAATCACCTATACTGTCTTAAACTGTCAATTGATATCCAAGAAACAAAACCTGCTAGTATCTTTTGAACAGCAAATGGACAAATCAGAAATTTTCTTTTTCCCACTAAACTAATCTAAACTCCACTATTAGCATGTAGACTTCACTTACGTAAATGGAAGAATCACAAACCATCTGATATTCTGTACTATTTGAAACTGGAAAAAATCTAATTCCCACTTAGAAGATCTGTTCAAAACCTTTTTAAAATATGGTAAGATTTAATCAATTGAATTTTAGAATAAGCATTCATACCCATTGGGTTGGATTTTTTCCTTATTTTTTTTAACACTACCTTTACCCATGCTCAAGGCTCTCCTCTCTTTCTGTCTTTGGTGAGAGTTGAATTCTGTTTAGTAAGGGTTTATCTTTTTTGCTCCCGATTTCTTTTTTATTCTATCAAGTTTGACTTTGAAATCATTGTTGTACAAGTTCAGCTTAATTGTAGGCAGTGTTATTTCCTGGAAATATAAATATATATTTTTCCTAAATTACTGATATTTTTGTAATTGGACATTAATGTGTGTCTGTTCTAGAAATTGCTAGTAATTACTTTGAAAAGGAATTCAACAATATACAGGAAGAGCATGTTAACAGAGACTTTGAACAGATTTGACTCTCTAGAGAGCTTATAATCCATTATTACACTCTTAATTATCCAGTATGTATTGGAAGCCAAAGGGCAGGCAGTGTTTTGTGGTCAGAGCTTTCAGCCCACATTCCCAAACTTCTTCCTGGACGCCCACAGCTCTGCTGTATTCAGCTTCATCTTGGGAACCATAGGACTTCTTTTCCTGTGTTATAACATATGCATATATTTGTTGCACAGCATTTAAATATGTCTTACTGCACTTTTAATACTTTTTGAAAATAACAGTTAAAATAGGAAATGAAAAATGGTAAACAAAAGTCAAAGCAACTCCTTTTTTTGTTAATGACACACACCAGAGATAAAGGACTAACGGAGACAAAAATAGCATATACAGGTACATTTGTCCCATGGGGTGTAAGTGGGTCAGCGTAATGGTGTGCATAAAAACACCTTGGGAAAAAATAAAATAAAACTTATTTATAGTATTTCAATTTTCCTTAAGAAATTTTATGTCTATGACACCTTGATGGTGTCTTAAGAGAGGCAACTTTCAATAGAATGAACTTCAATTGGCATGCTCCTTTTATGGGCACAACAAGCTAGGCTAGTTGTATTCAAATGTTACTGCCATTAAATGCACATCTGGATTGGTCTGCCTTCTGCAAGATTGGTATTGACAGCAGCATATCTCCAGTATCCGAACTAGAAGTCTGCAGTGTTTGGTGGTTTGTTGTTTGATTCATATATATTCATTTTTTTTACAAGCATCAGCAATTTACTTATTTCTATTGAAGAAATAATTCGAGCACTAAGGCTAATTAAATTATAAATAGATTTAGATATACACTATAGATATACATTAGCTTTTAATTTTAAGTAAACAACATGGATTACGATGTGAAATGTGTGAAGACAAAAATGTAAATATATATCCAAGTAGGAAGGAGAAAAGGGCAGACAAAGGAAAAAGGGGAATACAGAATTAATGACAAAATATATGCTAGGTCATAAAAAAATATAAGCCCTTTTAACTGTGCACCAAATATAAAGTGGATAGAATCAATTCTTCCATAAGAACAATAGTGTAAAATATTTAGCTTTCTTATTTGAAAAGCATTCTTCAAATTTAGCCATGCTTCAATAACCCACAACCCTTCAACTGTGTATCGAACACTGTATCACACTCTTGCATTAAATCAAAATATATAATGCTAAATGACCAGTCTGAACCTCATGAAAATGAAATAAACCTGTTATTATTATCAAAAAACCTCAAAAATTATACTAACAATGCCTAATTTCTAATTCATTTAACCTCACCCAACATATACAGTATATGCAGTCAATCTCACCTACCCTCATGAGCTTGTACCTGTGCATCCAAGTGATACCAAGCAAACTAAAGTGTAGGATGCAAGATTAAGCTGCTTCTACAATGGATACATATTTAAATTATTTAAAAAAATATTTAAATTCTAAAGAAACTTTTAAAAGGCTACATACAGTACATTGCATTTTGATATGTGTTACTGTTAGCTTACTCTAAAAATTGAGAGTATTACGCTTCCCCCACCTCAATATAGACTCTTTTGATTCAACACAACTTGCTGGTTTTGCCTTTTAAGATGAATTGCCTTTGTGACTGTTTCTGGGAAGGCAGTGTGATTTGAGAAGGGAATGATAAGGAGTCGCTGCCTGTCATGAACCAAAGTACTTAAGTGACATCAACCACCATAAATTTCACAGGTTGAAACCAAATCTGATTTATTAAGTTACTATCTGTAGACAGTATAAACAAAAATACGTTACTAAAAATAAATATTGAACCACTGTTTAATAGTTTTAAAATTCAAATTAATATAAATTACAAGTAAGACAAACCTACAATAATAATTTTATTCATAACAAGGCTGACATCTCTACTGATACCACTGATCAAGAAGTCAGAACAATCAGCATTAGTCAGTCACTCGCATATTGAGACTCCCTATAGATTAACGGAGTTTCATCATCCTTAATTAGATAAGGGCAATAATTAATAAATATACACAAAATTGTAAGGAATTGTTGGACAGATCCTTGTTAAATCAATCTGATTTTTTCTAATTTTACAGTAAGTAAAAGAAGACATCCTCATCTCATTGTAAGATGGTAGGATAGAAATCTTCCATTTCAGTAAAATACATGTCATTACTAGCTTTATGCCTTGACTCAAAGGTAAAGCAACTCCATATCACACCACTTTCACTCTGGTTAACCAAATGAGAATCACAGTGACATCATGCTGAGCTGATTTTACCGGGTCATCTAATTCTTAGAATCCCAAGATGCTCCCATTTACAATTCTTCCAGCATCTCCTGGATGTGACCCAGGTCTTATACCAGTGGTCCATGCCTTTTATAGCTCCAGAGGTAGGTGCACAAGGGACATCCTAACACTCCTAACCATCTCAACTAGGTCCTCTCAATCTTAAAAAAACAGTGATTCAACTATGAGGTCCCCATCAAATCAAAACTGAGAATGATAGAATAATTCTAACCTTAACTGCATCACACACAACAGTGAACCATTGCAGCAGATGCCTGAGATTGCAGTCTAGCATAATCTGCAAAGAAAAACATAACCCTTAGGCTCTAAAACTGAATACTGGCAAGTGCAGGATGTGAACATATCTCACTGCGCAAATACATGGACTGGTTGACATGTAGCAATAGAAACCCCATATGCTTAAAGCCCAATTCACTTGCCAAACATACTACAGGGTACAATGAATATAAGATTTTTCCACTAGTACACATACGAAGAGTGGCAAATATAAATATCTCCTGAAATATCTGTGTAATAACAGAACAATCATATACTGTTCCGCGAACAAGATGCAACTTTCATTGTTGTTCCTGAATTTGAGGTTCAGATTTCATATGTTGCTGAACCCTGGCATAAGCTTTCCCAAAAAGAATGAGGAGTGTGATTCCTCAAAAATTTGAACATACCCACTTGTCCACTTTGGGCTGCCAATCCCAAAGCACTGTCCCTGCCTTCTTTACAACATCAAAGAGGCAGGTTAGCTTAAACAATCTTAAGACATATAGTTTTTTCAGCATTTCTGGATAAACTCTTTACCCTGTGTTCTCACTCATAATGAGCTTTTTGTTCACTGCAGTGACTTCAGTCACTCCAACAAATGCTTCTGGCACCACCTTCTCAGAAGAGAGAATGCTGTAAACACCATGTTTAGAAGTTTCTCAATGTGTTCCTTTCACTTCTCAGCAATACACCCAGTAGAGGTCACCATTTCCACACCACAGCCTGAGCAACAGCGCCTCATCCATTTCTGAGGAGTTGAAGGTCTGATGTAGTTTCCACACATATCTATATATATAATTCACTATGGGCACGCAAGACAGTAAGCACAAGACAGAGAGCCACGCCTGCCAACTCACAGAGCCCCACCCACCAACTCTAAGACCATGGGATACGCATGACAGAGTCCTGCCCACCAACTCTAACTCTCCTGCCGTGTCCACCCTCGCTATTAAGGCATGTGTACTGCCCGCTCATGTGCCCGCATGGAACACCTCACCAAACACAGCCTGGTTGTAGAGAGCTTTAAATGTTAAGAGCGGTATTTAGTATTGTATTCTGTAGTTAACAGGGAGCCAGTGAAGTTGAGCAATAATAGGTGTAGTATGTTCCAGAGATGGGGACAAGTCACATATGATCAAGTCCAAGCAAGTTTCAAGTGTTAACCATCAAGTCTCGAGTCAAGTCTCAAAGTCTCAAGTCACAGTTAAGACCAAATCAAGCAAGTCAAGTCAAGTCAAGGGTTCACCCTAAGCAAGTCAAGTCGAGTCCTGATAAGTTTCAAGCCAAGTCAAGTCAAGTTGCAGTACTAAAACAAACAGAGGTTAAATTTTCGATACGTTTATTTTTGCACAGAAAAATTTTTACAGAAAAGATGAACTTATATACATATATTATGTATCTTATTTGCATTGATATATTTAAATTATATGCATATCTGTGCTACATTAATATCTGAAAATAAAATTGTGTTTCTTACACAAAATGTTTAAAACTAAGAAATCCAGTCTAAAATGTATAATGCAATTCAATCTGAAAGGATTAGTTTACTTTGACAACAACAATGTACAGATAATGTACTCACCCCCTTGTCATCCAATATGTTCATGTCTTTCTTTCCTCAGTCATAAAGAAATTGTTTTTTTTTTGTTTTGAGGAAAACATTTCAGGATTTCTGTCTATATATAATGGATATGTATGGCGCCCCGAAGTTTGAACTTCCAAAATGCAGTTTAAATGCAGCTTCAGAAAGCCCAAAATGATTGGTTATTTTCCAAACAAACTGACAATTTATATACTTTTTAGCCTCAAATGCTGGTCTTGTCTCCTCTCTGTGCAGTCTGTGTGATTCGGGTAAATACAGTTAATAGATGTCAAAAAAACAACAATCTCTTTTATATCTTTAATGTCAAAAACATCCTGCAATGCTGTTTTTACCTTTTTTTGTAAAGGGCATTTGAGCTTCTATACATGTTAACTGTGTAAACACTGTGTCTGCACTTTTGCTGCAATCTAAGACTGTATTTTCCTGAATCACACAGACTGCGCACAGACTATTGTTATTGTGAGTGTACACAAAAAAATTACACACACTTAACATAACCGATTCGAACGATGAAATTATTCTTGTCTGTATGACCAAAAAGTTTTGAACGAGTTATTGAAGGAGAAGTGATTGCAACGACGCTTTCATCTTAGATTTTCATGCAGTATAACGTTACACGAGCTGCCATTCAACTAACCACACGCAGTCAGTCCATACAAACGTTTGAAAATGCGCACATTTAATATAGACATAGTTTACATGTAATATCGAGAAGCCCTTTCATTTCAAGTTGCAATCAACATTAAAATGTGGCTACGCCACTGGTAACGTTATGGCGTTTTATTTATGAGATGATCATCACATTTCTGATAAAAAACATGCAACCAAGGCCAAATTATGACAAACAGAAAAGATTAATTTAATTAATAAGTAATCGTTTTATTAAATTGACTATAAAGAAAAAGACTTTCTTACCTTTCCCTGTGGTGTTTGAAGTGCCGGATGAAATTTGATGTTGTGGTTGTCGTGTCTGATACTCTCGCGTTGCAGTCTCTGCATCTGGCAAATCTTTTTTTGTTAGTATGGTCTAGTTCAAAGTCCTTATAGCCAAACGTGACTATATGAGGAGCTCGACTATTGTCTGCCATGTTTGGCGCGGTTTGAGTTGTGCAGCGTTCTTCTTATTCTTCTTGGTAACGTTAAGAATTGTGCAGCGTTAAGGGCGCAGGCGCCAATTATGGTGCTGATGAGTCATAATTATTTTATTAAATTATTTTATTTTATTAAACAAATTATATTTAAAAGTTCAAGTCATTGTCGAGTCTTCCACTTTAAGTCAAGTCTCAAGTCACTTACTCTCAAGTCAAAGTCAAGTCAAGTCATTTTCCTCTCAAGTCAAAGTCAAGTCATTTTCTTACTTCAATCAAGCAAGTCTTAAGTCCTGAAAATTGTGACTCGAGTCTGACTCGAGTCAAGTCATGTGACTCGAGTCCCCCATCTCTGGTATGTTCCGTGGATTTAGAACAGCGGGTTATTATCCTGGCAGCAGACTTTTGAATAAATTGTAAGCGATGGATACATTTTTGTGGGATGACAGATAGAATAGCATTACAGTAATCTATACATGAGGTGACTCAGGCATTAACCAACACTTTAGTTCTGTGTTGCGTAAGAACAGGACGAAGTCTAGAAATGTTTCAGAGATGGAAGAAAGCAGTCCGAGAAATGTTACTTATACAGGAGGAATTATTTAATAATAATAAGTATTTATTATTATTATCATTATTATTATTATTATTTAATAATTGTCATTATTAGTGTATAAATGGATATAAATAATTGCATGTAAACGATTCACCAAAATCTGTTGCATGTAAACAATACTGTTTAAAACGTTATTGTTTTGTCATCAGAAAACCCAATTTCCATATCTACCTGTATTAGTTTAAATGGCACTTTTACCACTCACAATAGTGCGGACGTGCTGACTTGTGTCGACTGGGCAACATAGTGAATGTGGCGTCTATCTACAGTATATATGTCTAGGTTTTCCGTAGCCTGCTACAGGAAGACACGCTCTAGACCATTGGGATTGGTTTCGCTCCTTGCTATTTTCGTTATACTGTGACGGTAGTTTCCTAAGCCTTTGTTATACTGAATTCCTTTCTAACCGTTTTCCGTTCCTATTCTTACACCACCGTATGGTACGGCGGGCTTCGACTAGTAAAAAATAAATCACTGGCAGAATGCCTAACTCATTCAGTGGTTTTGGGATACTGAATACCAGCTTGCTATAATCAATAAAACTTACAATTGTAAAATGTATGTCAGAATATAGAATCATTTTCATCACAGGTCAAGCCAGGCACACACTTTGTCACTCAGATAACCCATAGTCACAAACAGAGTAAAGAGGAATCAACCATTCAATACTATAACTTGAAGATATGATAAAAAGTGTGTAAGCAAAACTGTGTTGTGCTAAGATTTTTCTGTCACTGTGTCTTGAACAGAATATCCATTTGGATTCTGCTCTTTTAAACACATCTTAACTTCTAACAAAAAAGATGCTGTAAGCTCAATGTATTCCATTTGCTTTGCTTCCAATGCCTACAAATTTCCACACTCATGTCTGGGAAATAACTATTGAATAAATGATTAAATTATATGAAGATCATCAAAGAATTAACATATTTTGTGACAAGGCATGACTGAATATGTTGCTGCATAATGGGCCATAAACAGGTCAGACCCAGGTCATTTTAACTCCTTAGCGTTAGACCTGAGCGTCACTCGGGCTGTAAAAGCAGTGCTAAAATCGTTATTCCCAAGTGTTACTCAGATAATGGTACAGATGCGTCTTGCTAAGACCAGATGTTTATTTGGGCTGTAAAAGTGCCAAAAGCATTACTGCGGAGTGTTACTCGGACAATAGTGTAGATGTGTCTTCTTCTAGCCTCATAATGGCATCTCATAAGAAACGTTTCTCATCAGCAGTGATAACGAGGTGAATCTATCTTCAGACAGTGAAACTGAAATGGACAGTGAAACAAAAAGTAACTCTGGGAATCTGAAAGTGACAGTCAAATCACTTGCACATGTGTTATTATTATTATTATTATTATTATTAGTAGTAGTAGTAGTAGTAGTATTCCTTCTACACTTCTGACTTTGTACTTTTTGCACGTTTTATAGTAGAAAGAAGAGATCTGATAAAAATGTAATTTTTTTAAGACAAAAAGATGCAATGCTTTTTACATCTTTTTTTGATAAAAAAAAATTTAACGTTAAGGAGGTTAAACATGTCAATAAACACACACAATACTTGTAGAAAACATACACAAACACAATACAGTGTGCAAATTAAATTAAATTACAGGCTGAGACCCATGCTTCTGATTCTGTGAAGCAGCAGTGCTGTCCATCGAATCACTTCTCTAGTGGAACACATTTTGCCTAAATGTTCTGATCTGGGGCTCTGTTTACACTGGTGTAAGATAACGCCATTGATTTACTAGATAGATAGATAGATAGATAGATAGATAGATAGATAGATAGATAGATAGATAGATAGATAGATAGATAGATAGATAGATAGATAGATAGATAGATAGATAGATAGATAGATAGATAGATAGATAGATAGATAGATAGATAGATAGATAGATAGATAGATAGATAGATAGATAGATAGATAGATAGATAGATAGATACTTTATTAATCCCAAGGGGAAATTCACATAATCCAGCAGCAGTATACTGATACAAAGAAACAACATTAAATGAAATAGTAATAAAAATGAAAAAAAATTAAAATAAAATTAATGTTCGCATTTACTCCCGGGTGGAATTGAAGAGTCGCATAGTGTGGGGAGGAGCGATCTCCTCAGTCTGTCAGTGGAGCAGGACAGTGACAAAAGTCTGTCACTGAAGCTACTCCTCTGTCTGGAGATGACACTGTTAAGTGGATGCAGTGGATTATTCATGATTGACAGGAGTTTGCTTAGTGCCCGTCGCTCTGCCACAGATGTTAAACTGTCCAACTTTAATCCTACAATGGAGCCTGCCTTCTTAACAAGTTTGTCCAGGCGTGAGGCGTCTTTCATCTTTATGCTGCCACCCCAGCACACCACCGCGTAGAAAAGGGCACTCGCCACAACCGTCTGGTAGAACATCTGCAGCATCTTACTGCAGATGTTGAAGGATGCCAACCTTCTCAGAAAGTATAGTCTGCTCTGACCTTTCTTACATAGAGCATCAGTATTGGCAGTCCAGTCCAATTTGTCATCCAGCTGCACTCCCAGATATTTAAAGGTCTGCACCCTCTGCACACAGTCACCTCTGATGATCACAGGGTCCATGAGGGGCCTGGGCCTCCTAAAATCCACCACCAGCTCCTTGGTCTTGCTGGTGTTAAGGTGTAAGTGGTTTGAGTCGCACCATTTAACAAAGTCTTTGATTAACTTTCTGTACTCCTCCTCCTGCCCACTCCTGATGCAGCCCACAATAGCAGTGTCATCAGCGAACTTTTGCACATGGCAGGACTCGAGTCATATTGGAAGTCTGATGTATATAGATTGAACAGGACCGGAGAAAGTACAGTCCCTCTGGCGCCCTGTATTGCTGCACACAATGTCAGACCTGCAGTTCCCAAGAGCACATATTGAGGTCTGTCTGTAAGATAGTCCACAATCCATGCCACCAGGTGTGAGTCTACTCCCATCTCAGTCAGCTTGTCCCTAAGGAGCAGAGGTTGGATGGTGTTGAAGGCGCTAGAGAAGTCCAAAACATAATTCTTACAGCACCACTGCCTCTGTCCAGGTGGGAGAGGGATGGTGAAGCATATAGATGATGGCATCCTCCGCTCCCACCTTCTCCTGGTATGCGAACTGCAGAGGGTCGAGGGCATGTCCGGACCTGTGGCCTCAGGTGGTGAAGCAGCAGCAGCTCCATGGTCTTCATCAGATGTGACGTCAGAGCAACAGGCCGGAAGTCATTCAGCTCACTAGGACGTGATACCTTTGGGACAGGAGTGATACAAGATGTTTTCCAAAGCCTTGGGACTCTCCCTGTTCCAGGCTCAGGTTGAAGATGCGCTGTAGAGGACTCCCCAGTTCCAACGCACAGGCCTTCAGCAATCGTGGCGATACACCATCTGGACCCGCTGCTTTGCTGGCACAAAGTCTTTTCAGCTCTCTGCTCACCTGGGCTGCTGTAATTGTGGGTGGGGATGTCTCACCTATGCTGGTATCAGCAGAAGGATGGTTGGAGGATGCAGTACTCGAGGTGAGAGTGGGTTACTGTGATCAAACCTATTAAAGAAGTTGTTCATTTGGTTTGCTCTCTCCACGTCTGTCTCGATGGCGGCACCCGCCGAGCTGCAGCCAGTGATAATCTTCATCCCATCCCACACTTCCTTCATGCTGTTGTTCTGCAACTTCTGCTCCAGCTTTCTCCTGTACTGCTCTTTGCGCCCTGAGCTGGACTCGGAGTTCCTTCTGCACGCACTTGAGCTCATGCTTATCACCACCTTTAAAAGCCCTTTTCTTCTGGTTCAAAAGGCCCTTGATGTCACTTGTAACCCATGGCTTGTTGTTAGCATAGCAGCATACTGTTCTTACTGGAACTACAATGTCCATACAGAAGTTGATGTAATCAGTTGTGCATTCAACAGCCTCTTCAATGTTCTCACTATGTGACCCAAGCAATATATCCCAGTCTGTAGTTCCAAAGCAGTCTCTCAGAGCCTGCTCTGCCTCAGGGACCACTTCCTGAATGAGCGTGTGTTGTAGGTAGCGCCCTCACTCTTGGTTTGTATTGAGGCTGAAGCAGAACCAGCCAGATTATGATCTGCTTTCCCAAGTGCAGGCAGTGGGGTGGGCTGTATGCGTCTTTAACGTTTGCATATAGTAGGTCAATAGTCCTGTTTCCCCGAGTGTTACAATCCACATACTGGGAGAAGGCAGGTAATGTTTTGTCCAGCGTTACATGGTTAAAGTCTCCAGCGATTAGCACAAGTGCCTCAGGGTGCTGCGTTTGTAACTTAGCAACTGCGGAATGGATGATGTCACTCGCCATCTCCGCTCGCTTGAGGGGATGTAAACAATAACAGCAATCACGTGTCCAAACTCTCTGGGCAAGTAATAGGGACGCAGACTTAAGGCCAACAGTTCGATGTCCTTGCAGCAAGTGGAGATTTTAACATTTACATGTCCTGAGCTGCACCACTTTGTATTGACATAGAGAGCTAGTCCTCCCCCTTTCTTCTTTCCACAGGTACTTGCGTCTCTGTCCGCTCTAACTGTGCTAAACCCGGGTAGCTCCACGTTAGCATCTGGGATGATAGACGTTAGCCACGTTTCACTAAAACACAGCAAGCTGCATTCTCTGTAGGTTCTGACATTTTTCACCAGCACTGCCAGTTTGTCGATCTTATTTGGTAGTGAGTTTACATTTCCCAGGATCACAGAAGGCACCGACGGTTTAAAACGCCATTTTCTTTCAAGTTGTCTTGATTTAATCTTATCTTTTATCTTTGCGCCGGCTCGGCTGCCCGATATCGTCTTCTTACCTCGTCAGGTAAATAAGGAACCACACCGCCATAAGCATTTCTTCTCAGTGCTTTAAGCTGACTACTTGAATAGGCGATTCTCAGAGTGTAAAAATCCATGTCAAATAGTAAAATAGTAAAAAGTGTCCAGGGAGCAATTCCACATAAAAGAAAGTGGTAGAAGTGATCAGTGAAATAGAGAAAAATAGAGATAAAAAGGTAAAAAGATAAAGTCATATATGGAGCTGCTGGAAAGGCTGCCACTCGGATGCGGCGCCGGAAGTAAAAAGTAAAAAGTACTACAACCTGCAATTTACTTTCTAAAATCAGTTACCTTTTTTTCAATTTTTCTGAAATGATGTTCATCTAAATATGCCATGCATGTTTTCAACATAAAAAAATGCTAAACAAACCTCTTTATATTTATATGATCTACATGTTTTGGCTCATACTGCAGACAAAATCCAATTTGTATCATTTACATTTTCAGTGAAAACCATAATGGATTTGTGAGTAAACAAAATCAGGTGGTCCCTCTGTCTTCTGTGAGCTGCTGGGTAAGTATGGCTCTCTCAAAAATGATACATCCAAAATCCAAAGTATTCTTTACACTGGAAATGCATACAGAGAATTAATCACATACCACAAACAAGTGACCACACACAATTGAGTGCATTAAATACCTGCTTAAAGATTTAGCTTCTTGAAATAAAAAAAAAAAACAAAGTTTCTAGTATTAAACACAAGCACAATTAAAAAAAAAAAAGAGCTAATGAAAACAAAAAATATTCATAATGGATCACGTGTGGAGTCTGCACAACAGCCTGATGTGAAAGGAAATCAGTCGTCAAAAGCAGTAACCTCTAGGTTTTGCTTTCACTGTCTTTACAAGCTGATAAAGCTAAACTGTTCCCTTTAGCAACATTGTGCATTTTGGAATGCTCCCAAGTAATTCTTGTCAGAAGTGAGATGTCTGTGAAATTTTGTTGGCACAGTGTTCCTGAAGACAGAAATTTCTTGAAAATTAAGATCTCTCTTTTTAAGTACTAGGAGGCTTCGCCCCCTGCTCGCTTCGCTCGCCAACCCTTGTGTTTGATTTTCCTTATATACAGTTTTATGATTTTTTTTTTCCTTGAAATTGTTTCTGTTTAATTAGTTTTTCTTTTATTGTAGAACTACCGTAAAAACAATATTTGGAATTATTTTTTCTTCAAGATCACATTGAATTTTGATTCCGTTTTAGGACTTACATCGTGACAACGCAACGTATAACTGTCCATGAGTGAATATCGTTTCTTTGTCTCTTATAAATAAACCAACATTTTGAATGTTTGTCCCTGTGATTTGTTAATCGTGATAGCAAATGGTATTCTAATGGGGAATTGTAAACGTTTTAATACGATTGGCATATCAAGGTCTCCTTTCATGTCTAATGTTATTCTTGGAATATATAATACACAATCTTTTTTGTCACCTGTTAAAATTTTACATGATAGAATCGTTCGAGCAATTTTTAATACAACTAATCTTGTTCCATTGCATAGTCCATCACTCATACATAAATTATGCAATAACATTACGATAGATCCTTCTTTTAAAGCAATTCAGCTGGTGGGAGACCGGATGGTGTTAATGCTTGTAGATATTCTATGGCATATTGTAGGTTGATGTTTTCATCTTCTGCACCATCACCACCAATTGCTTCAGCGGAGTCTATTGATACGCATTTAATCAATTTTCCTTGTAACCGATTGACGATTTTTGCGTTGATTTGTTTGACTTCATCGTTTCTTGCTGCTAGGATTGCACATGTACTCATTTATTCTGTTGATAATTATAAGGGATAAAATTCTTCAATAATATTTGTACATAATAAGTCTTTTAATTTCAAGATTTTGAATTTTAAACCTGCCAATGTCTAATAGCCATTTTGCAAAATCATTGGAATTTTTATTTGCTTGCATATTTTGATTTAATTTTAATTGTTGGAATAAAGATCATAAAGGTCCACTTTTTAGGCATGCATCATAAATCTGCTTTCCGCCTCCTTTCTTAACCACTAGTAGAACTTGTCTAAAGTCGCCTCCCAGTATAAATGTTTTTCCTGCAAAAGGGTTTTTCAGATCCAAAAAGTCCCTAAATGTTTTGTCACAATTTTTCCATCTTTCTTTCCATGATAAGTGTGTTGTTCGTGACGATTATCTCTTCGGCGATAATCTACGATAATCTGGAAAGCAAGCTTTAGTCATATCTGTTGTTTGAACAAAAGCTTAAACCTTTTCGAGTTCTTTCCAATAAAATTAAGATTTTCTGATAAAACAATCTACTTACAAAAGTCGGAATATCCAGCGTCGATGTAGCTGGTGGTATTGTTTTCAAGAATCTCCATATTTCTGGCCATTGTGGATTGCACATCATTGTAATAAATAAATCTGGCCAACCGATAG
>NC_053154.1:184527725-184557299 GCF_016835505.1 Polypterus senegalus
GACCATAATATAATACAATTCTCAGTATTTTGTAAGAGTACAGATGCAAAGACTAAAATTGTTAAGTTGAACTTTGGTAGGGCTAATTTTGAGCAGATGCGACAAAGTCTAAGTAGGATAGACTGGGATAAGCTTTTAAATGTGGAGACAGTCGAGGAGCAGTGGAACAGGTTTAAAAATGTTTTACAGGCAGGACAGATACATGCCTAAATTTGGAATTAATAGGAAACTAAAAAAAACTCCACAATGGATTAATAAAGATTTAAAAAAGAAGTTGCAAAGGAAAAAACTGCTGTATAAGGCATATAAGACTAATGACTGCAAAGAAAATCGTAGCGCATACGAGAACATGAGGGCAACCATTAAGAAGGATATCAGAGAGGTTAAAAGACAGTTGGAGAGGAATATAGCAGATAAGGCTAAAGAAGACCCCAAGAGATTCTTTCAGTATTTTAGTAGTAAAAGAACAGTTAAGGAGGAGGTCAAGTTCATCAGGAATAGTAAAGGGGAATTAAAAGATACAGACAATGAATGAAATAGCAGATGCCCTAAACTTACATTTTTCTGAGGTGTTTACAAGTGAGCAAGTGGATAACCTCCCAGAGGTAAACACGACTACTAAGGAGGTACTGAGGGATTTGGAAATTGTAGAGGGAGAAGTGCTGCTCAGATTAAATAAGATGAAATCAAACAAATCACCAGGCCCAGATAATATTTATCCTCGTGTTCTTAAGGAGGCTAGTGAGTACATATATAAACCCTTGACACGTATTTTTAGGAAGTCACTGTGCACTGGAGAGATTCCAAAGGACTGGAAAATGGCAAATATCATCCCATTATATAAAAAGGGTGACAGGGCAGATCCAAGCAACTATAGGCCAGTAAGCTTAACATGCATCACAGGAAAATTAATGGAAGGAATTATTAAGGATAAGATTGAGCAACACATGGCAAGGACAGGAGTTATTCTGAACAGTCAGCATGGGTTCAGAAGAGGGAGGTCATGTTTTACTAACATGTTGGAATTCTATGAGGTTGCAACAAAAGCATACGATCAAAGTGGAGCTTATGATATTATTTATCTGGACTTTCAGAAAGCATTTGATAAGGTGCCACATGAGAGGTTGGGCATCAAGTTAAAAGAAGTGGGAGTTCAGGGTGATGTTTTTAGATGGGTGCAGAATTGGCTCAGACACAGGAAGCAGAGGGTGATGGTGTGAGGAACCTCATCAGAACTGGCCGATGTTAAGAGTGGTGTTCCACAGGGGTCAGTGCTAGGGCCATGCTATTTTTAATATATATAAATGATTTAGATAGGAATATAAGTAACAAGCTGGTTAAGTTTGCAGATGATACCAAGATAGGTGGATTAGCAGATAATTTGGAATTAGTTATATCATTACAGAAGGACTTGTATAGCATACAGGCTTGGGCAGATTTGTGGCAGATGAAATTTAATGTCAGTAAATGTAAAGTATTACACATAGGAAGTAAAAATATTAGGTTTGAATACACAATGGGCGGTCGGAAAATCGAGAATACACCTTATGAGAAGGATTTAGGAGTCATAGTGGACTCAAAGCTATCAACTTCCCAACAGTGTTCAGAAGCCATTAAGAAGGCTAACAGAATGTTAGGTTATATAGCACGATCTGTGGAGTACAAGTCCAAGGAGGTTATGCTCAACCTTTATAATGCACTGGTGAGGCCTCATCTTGAGTACTGTGTGCAGTTTTGGTCTCCAGGCTACAAACAGGACATAGCAGCACTAGAAAAGGTCCAGAGAAGAGCGACTAGGCTGATTCCAGGTCTACAGTGGTTGAATTATGAGGAAAGATTAAAATAGCTGAGCCTTTACAGTTTAAGCAAAAGAAGATTAAGAGGTGACATGATTGAAGTGTTTAAAATTATGAAGGGAATTAGTACAGTGGATCGAGACTTGTATTTTAAAATGAGTTCATCAAGAACACGGGGACACAGTTGGAAACTTGTGAAGGGTAAATTTCGCACAAACATTAGGAAGTTTTTCTTTACACAAAGAACGATAGACACTTGGAATAAGTTACCAAGTAGTGTGGTAGACAGTAAGACGTTAGGGACTTTCAAAACTCGACTTGATGTTTTCTTGATGGAAACAAGTGGATAGGACTGGCGAGCTTTGTTGGGCTGAATGGCCTGTTCTCGTCTAGATTGTTCTAATGTTCTAATTTCTCCTGCGGTGTTGCTATCAGTGTGTGAAGAGTGGGAGAAGAGGGTTGCATTGACAATCCAACGCAATGGGCAGCACATTGAACACATTTTATAAGTGGTCAGAAACTTGAAAATAACTCATGAAAGAATAGTTATGTTAAAACCAAGCACACCATTGTTTTCTTGTGAAATTCCCAATAAGTTTGATGTGTCACATGACCCTCTTCGTATTGAAAAAACTAAAGTTGGATCCAAAATGGCCGACTTCAAAATGGCCACCATGGTCATCACCCATCTTGAAAAGTTTCCCCCCTCACATATACTAATGTGCCACAAACAGGAAGTTAATATCACCAACCATTCCCATTTTATTAAGGTGTATCCATATAAATGGCCCACCCTGTATATATACTGTATATGCATCACTTTTTCCACATTTTGTTATGTTACAGGTTTATTCCAAAATGGATTAAATTCATTTTTTCCTCAGAATTCTACACATAACACCCCATAATGAAAACGTGAAAAAAGCTTACTTGAGATTTTTGCAAATTTATTAAAAATAAAAAAAATGAGAAAGCCATGTACATAAGTATTCACAGCCTTTGCCAAGAAGCTCAAAATTGAGCTCAGGTGCATCCTGTTTCCCCCTGATCATCCTTGAGATGTTTCTGCAGCCTAATTGGAGTCCACCTGTGGTAAATTCAGTTGATTGGACATGATTTTGAAAGGCACACACCTGTCTATATAAGGTCCCACAGTTGATAGTTCATGTCAGAGCACAAACCAAGTATGAAGTCAAAGAAATAGTCTTTAGACCTCTGAGACAGGATTGTCTCGAGGCACAAATCTGGGCAAGGTTACAGAAAAATTTCTGCTGCTTTGAAGGTCCCAATGAGCACAGTGGCCTCCATCATCCGTAAGTGGAAAAAGTTTGAAACCACCAGGACTCTTCCTAGAGCTGGCCGGCCATCTAAACTGAGTGATTGGGAGAGAAGGGCCTTAGTCAGGGAGGTGACCAAGAACTCGATGGTCACTCTGTCAGACCTCCAGAGGTCCTCTGTGGAGAGAGGAGAACCTTCCAGAAGGACAACCATCTCTGCAGCAATCCACCAATCAGGCCTGTATGGTAGAGTGGCCAGACAGAAGCCACTCCTTACTAAAAGGCATATGGCAGCCCTCCTGGAGTTTGCCAAAAGACACCTGAAGGACTCTCAGATTGATCTCTTTGGTGTGAATGCCAAGCGTCACATTTGGAGGAAACCAGGCACCACTCATCACCAGGCCAATACCATCCCTACAGTGAAGCATGGTGGTGGCAGCATCATGCTGTGAGGATGTTTTTCAGTGGCAGGAACTGGGAGACTAGTCAGGATTAAGGGAAAGATGACTGCAGCAATGTACAGAGACATCCTGGATGAAAACCTGCTCCAGAGCGCTTTTGACCTCAGACTGGGGCGACAGTTCATCTTTCAGCAGAACAGCAACCCTAAGCACACAGCCAAGATATCAAGTGTGGCGAAAGTATCGGCTCTGCATCCGGAAGCACTCTGGGTGTCCCTGATCCTCTTCCCCCCCAGCACTTTCAGGTGTGGCGGAAGTGTTGAGGTCCAGGGCTCCAAAGGCATTGGGGCGCCAATGCTTATTCAGTGCACGCAAGAACATGCACGTGGCCAGATGCTGTGTGCTACAACATGCTGGTGGTGATCTACGCACATTTTAAAAAAAGAAAGAGACAAATATATGTGACGTTTTGAAGAAATCATTTTATGACACGATTTACCTTTATTTATTTACTTACTTCCTAAAGCCTAAAGTCACAAGTAGTGTGCAGAGGACATGCTCAAAAATGTGTGTAATGCCATGAAAAGTGCCTGCTGACACTTTAGTATGCAAGCAATGGTATGTGCATTCTTGCTCCGATGTAGAAGGGAGCTGAGTTTACCTCTGTTATAGCTCGTCTATGTGAAAACAGCAGTGTCAGATGCGGGGGTGGGGTGTGTTTGGGCTCGTGAACACGGCTGAGATAATAAAACTGACTAAAAAAAAAACCAAAGCTAACCTTTACAAGTATCATAAATTACACTGGCTGTTACAGACTGAAATCAAATGTATGTTTTTATTCTAAAATAGTAAGATAATATTAGTAAGAAGTTTACTTCTCAAACGGAGTGGTGCAGGATCGAACTCAAGACCTTTTGATTCCCAGTCAGCAGCTGATTCTATTGCACCAAGGAGGCAGTCATAATAAATGTGTGTTAATGTCGCATGTTAAGGCGGCTTTTTGTTTCTGCAGTTTTATTTTTGAATAAAAGCACAATTGTTGTGTTAGATTTGTACCTTTTGTGAAAGTATTTCTTTGATATTTGGACTTCAGGCTTCATACAGTATATAGTTTATGCCTACATTTTTTCATCTGCTACTAGAATATAAAAAAATGTTTCTGTTTTAACAATGTGTTTACACAGATTACTGTAGAAAAGGAAACAGACATGAAACGCTTGTGTTTCAAACAACGATCTATTATTTCCACTCTAAAACTCCACTTCACTCCCAGAAAATTAATCAAGGCATGAGCTGGGAGAAGTTTGTGCACGTTCTAAGTCGGTGGGGGGATGGATTTTATCAGCACATTTAGATGAAAAAAGACGCTGGTGGAGAGCTGTGAACGATTTTAAGAAGCGATTTAAGGTGGGACGGATTTACAAGTTTTTTCGTAGGCTGTGGTAATTCTAGTGTTAAATTCCAAATAGTCTGTCCGCTTCCTTTCATAGCTTTTCCAATCGTTGTGCTGCTTCCAGACATGTATTTTCGTATTAAAACATTTAATCAATCACATTTCAGCCATCATTTGTTGCCAGGCAGAGAGGCCTTCATAATCCATTCTGTAAGCCCTTTAACACAGAATAAATGTTGATTGAACCGTTGCTTCAACCAATCAGATTTTGAGTTGGTGTCAGTAGGGCCCTCAAGCAGGTGTACGGCAACGTAACCGTATTCAGACCCATTGATTGGATAGAAGCCGATATGAAGAACTCTACGAGGCCACTGAACAAACCGCAGGCACTCCAAGCGCAAGATCCTCACGCGCACTACCACTGTGTGGGAACATTGCTTAACAATCTTATTGTTACACCTTCTATGTGCACTGAACCGTCCTTATTACGAAGTCTTCCTTGCTTTACCACTGACTGCTTCTTTCCATTCACCTTCCTAGCTCTTTATTTAAACAGTTTTCCTTCTCACTTTTCTGCTCCTTCGCTGTCTTCTCCCTTTTCGTTCAAAATACGCCCCTCCTTTCCTTTATACAGTCAGCTCCCCTTACGTCACACCATGGTAAGTTTAGCACAAGTTAATACCGGGAATACCTGTTAAACATCTTACATTCACGAGTAGCGATTTCATGTAGTGAACACTTCGATGAATGAAACCTGTTAACTTTACAACAGTTGACAAACACGGAATGTAACTTCAAAACAACACGTCCTCCAAATACAAACCTGATTGAAAGAAATAATGATAATCAAATCCTTGATGACAGCAACACTCATAACAGTGACAAAACAATTATATTGACAATCAGGTTATGTTATTTTTAAAATGTTTCCTTTTCTTTTTCATAACTTCTTTAAAACACTACTTATCCGCTGCAAAGCGCGGGTATTTTGCTAGTATATCGAAGTACTGCCTTAAAATTTTTATTAAGAAGAAAATTAAACCTTTTTAAACTGAGGGAAAATATACCAATAATTATTTGTTAAGGATCTCTTTGTATACCACATTGTCAGTTCGGCCCTCCGGTAGTAATATGACCAAGCTGTGCGCTGAGCTTACTCTTGAGCATGCAACGTACAGTTGGCCATGTGAAAAGTAATCTTGTTTCAAATCTCACAGCTCATTGCATAATCGGTTTGAGTTTCATGGTTTGTTTCAATTACGACAGTATTTGCAGGACTTGTGTTGAAGTGACATTCGGCATCTGTCAAGCGTTGTAAGCATACAACCGGTTTCATTGATAACTTCGTATCCAGTTTTTGAGAGTTTAAACATTCATAAACATCAAAGTGTCCACTACTGAAATCGTCACCTATGAATCTAAGATGTTTAAGAGGCATTGGCGGTTGTCGAAAGGTGTAAAATATTTGGCCATTTCGGTACACTTGAAAGCGACAACTGAACAATTCAGCAGGAGCCATCAACTCACATGCAGAACCATAGGTGAAGGGCTTAAGCATTTCACTCTTATAGTGCTCCTGTGTAGTATAATTATCTCCTGTACTGTCATCAGTCCACACCTTGAACCTGTCCCAGTCATTCAATACATAAAACACAATATTCCTCCAGATATCAAGAGTGAGTCTGATATGGCCGTGCAATATGTAACAAAGAGAATGGAAAAGGCAGGTGCCATCTCCGGGCATGGAAACCATTCGGTAAGTGAGAGTTCTTTGATCAATGGAGATCACCTCGATAGACATGTTAAGGGGGGTACGGTTGGAATGGTAAAGGAAATGGGTACCTGAACAATGTAAAGTAAGTCTAAAATACCTACACAATAACTATAATCGTAATAAACAAACAATAAAACAATGGAGAAGCCGTGGATTAAATAAAAAGGCTGTAGTTATCAGCAGGGAGATGTGAATCCCGTGGCGAAGCAAGGAAGGGAATGTACAGACCGGAGCGACGGACGGCCTTATATAGGCAGGCAGCCAACAACGTGGGAGGCGTTGGGATGGGGGACCCAACGCCGCCTCACACAGTGACCAAGCTGCAGGCTATGGACGTATATATGTACTGTGGCGAGTTGCTGGGGCTATGACCCGGCAAGGAGGCCTGGAAGGACCGGAAGGTGGCACATATGTCCTCCGGGCCACGAGGGGGCAATCGCCCTGGAACACAGGAGGACCACAGGAGAGGAACAAGGAGGCTTATGCCTATTTTAACCTGTGGCCACTGCCAGGGGGCGCCCTGAGTCTTAGGAGGCCCACGATGGATTTACTTCCGCCATACCCGGGAAGATGGAGGAGAATCCCTCCAGGGCCGTCCGGAGTGCTTCTGAGTGTTCTTCTTCCACACCAGGAAGTGACGTCAGATGGAGCACCTGGAGCACATCTGGGTGAAGATAAAAGGGCCTGCCTTCCTACAGTCGGGGAGCTAGAGTCGGGAGTGGGAGCAGGACAAGGCTCCCATGGAGAGACAGAGGAAAGGTGGTCCAAGGGACAGAGTGAGAGAGGCCCAGTATCAAGGTGATTGAGGCAAGAAGACCCAGTGGACTGTGCGGGACTGAGTTGTGTTAATAATGGAGGAGAAAATAAAAGAACTTTTTATAAAGATGTGCTGTCTGTCTGATGATGTCCGGGCATGTCTCACAGTACGTAAGTAGGATTCAGTTAGCGTTGGGAACCTAACCTGCCCTTCTTAAGTAAAATTCTAGAGAAGGCAGTCATTATGCAGTTAAATGACCACCTAAATAAACATGCTATTCTTGATACATTTCAGTCAGGCTTCAGAACAAATCACAGTACAGAAACTGCACTTGTTAAAGTAGTAAATGACTTGCGGGTAAATGCAGACAGAGGCCATTTATCTGTTCTCATCCTCTTAGATCTGAGTGCTGCATTTGACACCATTGATCATAATATTCTTAGAAATCGCCTTAGTCAATGGGTGGGCCTCTCTGGCAGTGTCTTAAATTGGTTTGAATCCTACCTGGCAGGGAGAAAATTCTTTGTGAGTTGTGGTAATCAAATCTCAAAGACACATGATATCCGATATGGTGTTCCACAAGGCTCTATCCTGGGTCCGCTGTTATTCTCAATCTACATGCTTCCGTTAGGTCAGATTATCTCAGGTTACAACGTGAGCTACCACAGCTATGCTGATGACACACAGCTGTACTTATCAATAGCACCTGATGACTCCGACTCTTTTGATACACTAACACAATGTCTTACTGGTATTTCTGAATGGATGAATAGTAATTTTCTCAAACTAAATAAAGAGAAAACTGAAATTTTAGTAATTGGCAATAATGGATTCAGCGAGGTTATCAGAAATAAACTTGATGCATTAGGATTAAAAGTTAAGACGGAAGTAAAAAATTTAGGGGTAACCGTTGACTGTAATCTGAATTTTAAATCGCATATTCATCAGACCACTAGGACAGCATTTTTTCACTTAAGAAACATAGCAAAAGTTAGACCTCTTATATCATTGAAAGATGCTGAGAAATTAATTCACGCTTTTGTTTTCAGTAGACTAGATTACAGTAAGGCACCCCTCTCAGAACTACCCAAAAAAGACATAAATCATTTGCAACGAGTGCAGAATGCAGCTGCTAGAATCCTAACTGGGAAAAGAAAATCCGAACACATTTCTCCAGTTTTGATGTCACTACACTGGTTGCATTGATGGACTGAAAGCCAGAAGTCTACGTGACCATCTTCATCAGGTCCTTCCATGAAAACCCTAAATACAAAGAGGACTGTTTGACTTATGTTAGGTAGATTGCCCAGAGGGGACTGGGCGGTCTCTTGGTCTGGAACCCTACAGATTTTATTTTTTCTCCAGCCTTTGAGTTTTTTGTTTTTCTGTCCACCCTGGCCATTGGACCTTACTCTTATTCTATGTTAATTAATGTTGACTTATGTTTATCTTTTATTGTGTCTTCTATTTCTCTATTCATTTTGTAAAGCACTTTGAGCTACATTTTTTTGTATGAATATGTGCTATATAAATAAATGTTGATTGATTGATTGATTGAACCCACGTACCAAATTTCTTGAAGATGGGCCCATAAGTAACAAAGACAGTTGGAAAGTTCAATATGGCGGCCGACAGTGGTGTCATACCACCGAAATAAGTACGTACATCGGTTTTGGTTAGTGCAGGGAAGCAGCCTACAAAATTTCGTGAAGATGGTGCCATAAATAAGAAAGTTCAACATGGCGGACATTGTCGACCTTTATGACCGTTACATGTAGAATTTTGAAATGAAACCTGCTTAACTTTTGTAACTAAGCTGTAAGGAATGAGCCTGCCAAATTTCAGCCTTCTAATTACACAGGAAGTTGGAGAATTAGTGATGTTGGAAAGTTCAATATGGCGGCCGACAGTGGCATCATACCACAAAAATAAGTACATACATCGGTTTTGGTTAGCGCAGGGAAGCCGCCTACCAAATTTCGTGAAGATGGGGCCATAAATAAGAAAGTTCAGCATGGTAAACGTTGTCGACCGTTATGAACGTTACGCGTAGAATTTCAAAATGAAACCTGCTTAACTTTTGTAAGTAAGCTGTAAGGAATGAGCCTGCCAAATTTCAGCCTTCTACCTACACGGGTAGTTGGAGAATTAGTGACGTTGGAAAGTTCAATATGGCGGCCGACAGTGGCGTCATACCACCGAAATAAGTACGTACATCGATTTAGGTTAGCGCAGGGAAACCGCCTACCAAATTTTGTGAAGATGGGGCCATAAATAGGAAAGTTCAACATGGCGGACGTTGTTGAACGTTATGACCGTTACGTGTAGAATTTTGAAATGAAACATGTTTAACTTTTGTAAGTAAGCTGTAAGGAATGAGCCTACCAAATTTCAGCCTTCTAATTACACAGGAAGTTGGAGAATTAGTGATGTTGGAAAGTTCAATATGGCGGCCGACAGTGGCATCATACCACCAAAATAAGTACATACATCGGTTTTGGTTAGCGCAGGGAAGCCGCCTACCAAATTTCGTGAAGATGGGGCCATAAATAAGAAAGTTCAGCATGGCAAACGTTGTCGAACGTTATGAACGTTACGCGTAGAATTTCAAAATGAAACCTGCTTAACTTTTGTAAGTAAGCTGTAAGGAATTAGCCTGCCAAATTTCAGCCTTCTACCTACACGGGAAGTTGGAGAATTAGTGAAGTTGGAAAGTTCAATATGGCGGCCGACAGTGGCGCCATACCACCGAAATAAGTATGTACATCGGTTTAGGTTAGCGCAGGGAAACCGCCTACCAAATTTTGTGAAGATGGGGCTATAAATAGGAAAGTTCAACATGGCGGACGTTGTTGACCGTTATGACCGTTACTTGTAGAATTTTGAAATGAAACATGTTTAACTTTTGTAAGTAAGCTGTAAGGAATAAGCCTGACAAATTTCAGCCTTCTGCCTACACGGAAAGTTGGAAAATTAGTGATGAGTGAGTGAGTGAGTGAGTCAATCAGTCAGTCAGTCAGTCAGTGAGGGCTTTGCCTTTTATTAGTGTAGATATACACACTTTTGAAGGGAAAAAAGCAAGAATAATCACACACACTACACACTCCTGCATTTATTTAGAAATGTTCTAGACCTACTTATCCAAAGGTGAAGTTAGCTAGCCCAATTGATCACAAGATAAATACAAATACTTTTCTTTTCAAATCCTATTATTATTCTCATACCTTTTCCGCTCTTGATACTTGTTTACCCAATAGTGAATGTGGGGCAGCAAGTGCACGCGGCCATGTTTTTAATTCTTTTAAACATTTGGGATAAGTATGGCTGAGTAAGTGTACTAAAGTGAAATTTGTGAGACTCACCAGGAATGTTTATTGGGTTTATCTAGTTTTGAAGATTAATACACACACAAACCGATATACACACATACACACAGCATTTCTATCCAGACAAAGTCTCATGTGGTGCCAATAGCCATTCTCTCCACAAAATATTCTACATAGCACACAGCTATGCACATGTAATGGGCTAGAAATTGTTTTTTAAAGACAAGGAGATTTCTGTACATTGCTCTTAGGCAAAAAACATATAAATAGCAAATGTAAAAGTCAATAGCTGAAAGGGCAATAGGCACCCTTTGTTAGAAACTGGGATGACAAGTGAAAAGATAGATTTTTCTAAACAATTCTGTCTACCGGACATAAATATTTACCTGTCTCACAGAGGAGTCACCTTTCAAACTGCTTTGATTGGGTTCTCATCAACATACAACACTGTGATAACAGTTTGCTTCCTTAGGAAATGTTTGTATTTACTTGATTTGAAAATGAACATGTTCTAGCTACATTGGTCTCTAATCAGCATACAGTGCTGTAAGTGCTTCCTAATGCAGTAGTTAGCAACAGTACCATTGTTTAACCAATGAAAATATTTATCCAGGCAGAGATTAAAGCAGTTATATACTGTACCTCTTGACAAATTAGAATAAAATGAAGTTTGGTCAGAGATTCCAAACTGTTGCCTGCTTCTTCTATACTTTTGGCACATTAATACTATGGCTACACCTTGTAGCAATAGTGGCTTCTACCTGGCCCAGGTTCCCTTTGAACTGAGCCAGGCAATAATTGGGAGCTTGTCCAGGATCAGTGCCTTATTTTGGACACGGTTATTATTATGGCTGGGAAATCCTGTTGTGGAGCTTCAGGGAGAACTTTTGTATGTGTGTCATCCAGAGAGCCCAGATTCAGGTAAAGGAGAGAGATGGCAACATCTGGACCACACAAGATGCTGATCTGAGATATTGACAGGAAATTAATATTGCTGGATTGCAATCAGCTCAATGTTCTGGCTGAAGCATAGAAGACAAAAGAAGCTTGCCAGATCCCTGCAAATAACAGTTAGAAAGCATCAGCCAAGGGTAAGCAGTACTATGAACATAAAATGAGGGGTGCTATTCTTCAACCAGGTGATAGAATCCTAGTCAGAAACCGGTTTGAGAGAGAAGGCCCAGGAAATCTCTGTGCCTACTGGGGAAAAAAGGTATATCATATTGTGGAGAGAATTAAACACAGCCACAGTGTATATGGTGCAGCAAGAAGCTGGTAGCAGAATACTCTTCCCAAACTACAACACAACATCTTGCTGCCTGTCAATGACTTACCTCTTGAAAAGATATTCAGTCAAATATGGTAAGAAGGGTAATGCACAGACCAGCAGGAGCAAATAATGAAACACCAGACTCAGGATTTGATTACTCCAATGAAGAAGATGAAACCTTATATAGCCTCCGCTGCTTGCTAGACTTTCCTGCACATATGAAATCTGGGTCACAGAACCTGAGTCACGCTCCAGAATCAAAGCCAAGACCCAAGAATTCCACTCTGAACAATGAGAACCATGGCCATGTGACATACATCCACAGCAAAGAACATCAATGGAACAGAGACAAAGACTGGAAACGGAGACCAAAGTTGCAGAACACCAAGTATGAACTATTTACGACTCAGTGTATCCCACAAATAGTCAGGGAAACCAAGGAACAGAACAACAGAGTGACAGAGACAGAGAAACTTTAAGATCAGCTTGTGCTATATAACCCAGAGAAGTATTCACCCTACCAGCAGTCATACCAGCCTAGGAATTCTGGCATTAGAACATTAGAACACTCTAGACGAGAACAGGCCATTCAGCCCAACAAAGCATGCCAGTACTATCCACTTATATCTTCCAAAAAAACATCGGGTCAAGTTTTGAAAGTCCCTAACGTCTTACTGTCTACCTCACTACTTGGTAGCTTATTCCAAGTGTCTATGGTTCTTCCTAATGTTTGTGTAAAATTTACCTTTAACAAGTTTCCAACTGTGTCCCCATGTTCTTGATGAACTCATTTTAAAATAACAGTGTCTATCCACTGTACTAATTCCCTTCATAATTTTGAACACTTCAATCATGTCACCTCTTAATCTTCCCTGTTTAAACTGTAAAGGCTCAGCTCTTTTAATCTTTCCTCATAATTCAACCACTGTAGCCCTAGAATCAGCCTAGTCACTCTTCTCTGGACATTTTCTAGCATTGCCATGTCCTTTTTGTAGCCTGGAGACCAAAACTGCACACAGTACTCAAGATGAGGCCTCACCAGTACATTATAAAGGTCTCATAAGGTGTATTTTCGATTTTCAGACCACCCATTGTGTATTCAAACCTAACATTTGTACTTCATATGTGTAATATACTGCTCAAAAGAATTAAAGGAACACTTTTTAATCAGAGTATAGCATAAAGTCAATGAAACTTATGGGATATTAATCTGGTCAGTTAAGTAGCAGAGGGGGTTGTTAATCAGTTTCAGCTGCTGTGGTGTTAATGAAATTAACAACAGATGCACTAGAGGGGCATCAATGAGATGATCCCCAAAACAGGAATGGTTTAACAGGTGGAGGCCACTGACATTTTTCCCTCCTCGTCTTTTCTGACTCTTTCTTCACTAGTTTTGCATTTGGCTACAGTCAGTGTCACTACTGGTAGCATGAGGTGATACCTGGACCCTACAGAGGTTGTACAGGTAGTCCAACTTCTCCAGGATGGCACATCAATACGTGTCATTGCCAGAAGGTTTGCTGTGTCTCCCTGTACAGTCTCAAGGGAATGGAGGACATTCTAGGAGACGAGCAGTTACTCTAGGAGAGCTGGAGAGGGCCATAGAAGGTCCATAACCCATCAGCAGGACCAGTATCTGCTCCTTTGGGCAAGGAGGAACAGGATGAGCACTGCCAGAGCCCTACAAAATGACCTCCAGCAGGCCACTGGTGTGAATGTCACTGAACAAACAATCAGAAACAGACTTCATGAGGGTTGCCTGAGGGCCCAAATGTCTACTGCGCCCTGTGCTCACTGCACAGCACCGGGAGCTCAATTGGCATTTTCTATAGAATACCAGAATTGGCAGGTCCACCACTGGCGTCCTGTGCTTTTCACAGATGAGAGCAGGTTCACCCTGAGTATATGTGAAAGACGGAAAGGGTCAGGAGAAGCCGTGGAGAATATTATGCTGCCTGTAACATCGCTTAGCATGAGCAGTTTGGTGGTGGGTCAGTGATGATCTTGGAGGCATATCCATGGAGCGACTCACAGACCTCTACAGGCTAGACAACGGCATCTTGACTGCCATTAGGTATCAGGGTGAAATCCTTGGACCCATTGTCAGACCCTACGCTGGTGCAGTAGGTCCTAGTTTCCTCCTAATGCACGACAATGCCCGGCCTCATGTGGCAAGAGTATGCAGGCAGTACCTGGAGGATGAAGGAATTGAAACAATTGAATGGCCTTCACGATCCCCTGACTTAAACCCAATAGAACATCTGTGGGATGTTATGTTTCGGTCCATTAGGCGCCGTCAGGCTGCTCCTTAGACTGTACAACAGCTCAGGGATGCCTTCATACAGATCTGGGAGGAAATGCCACAAGACACCATCCGTCGTCTCATTAGGGGCATGCTCCAACGTTGTCAAGCATGCATACAAGCTCGTGGGGGCCACACAAAATACTGAAAAGCATTTTGAGTAGCAGAAATTAAGTTTTTGAAAAAATGGACTAGCCTGCCAGATCTTCATTTCACTCTGATTTTAGGGTGTCTACACAATTGAGCCCTCTGTAGGCAGAAAACTTTTATTTCCATTAAAAGACTTGGCATCCTTTTGTTCCTAAGACATTGCCCTGTCGTTATTTGTATAGATATCCAACTTCATATTGAGATCTGATGTATCTAATGTGTTTCTTTAAAGTGTTCCTTTAATTTTTGTGAGCAGTGTATTTTACATTTACTGACATTAAATTTCATCTGCCACAAATCTGCCCAAGCCTGTATGCTATCCAAGTCCTTCTGTAATGATATAATGGATTCCAAATTATCTGCTAATCCACCTATCTTGGTATAATCTGCAAACTTAACCAGCTTGTTACTTATATTCCTATCTAAATCATTTATATATATTAAAAATAGCAGCGGCCCTAGCACTGACCCCTGTGGAAAACCACTCTTAACAGCCAGTTCTGATGAGGTTCCTCGCACCATCACCCTCTGCTTCCTGTGTCTGAGCCAATTCTGCACCCTTTCTGCTTCTTTTAATTTGATGGCCAACCTCTCATGTGGCACCTTATCAAATACTTTCTGAAAGACAAGATAAATAATATCATATGCTCCAATTTGATCGTATTCTCTTGTTGACTCCTCATAGAATTCCAGCATGTTAGTAAAACACAACCTCCCTCTTCTGAACCCATGCTGACTGTTTAGAATAACTCCTGTCCTTGCCATATGTTGGTCGATCCTATCTTTTCTGCCTCACTCTGCACTATGCGGCAGCAGAGAGCTTAAACAACTTGATACATCCACATAAAAAACGACAAGGGGTGAGCGAGCTATCTTGAAGGCTTTTACTGGACGTTCTTCATTGTAAACTGAAACATGTACAAAAGAAACATACAGGCATTTACATGTGTACAATCAAAGACAATAAAGAATAATTTACAAAACAATACATAGCAGACAGTGTACATTAAATAATACAGCTTCAAAAGACACTTACAAGGCGAGTGATTTCCACGGTTGGATCAAGACGAAGAGAAGCACGTAGACAGAGGTTCAAATTGCTGCGTACCACAACTAACCAGACCCAGGGGTTAATATACCCTAAGGATACGTTTTGGACGTGACCGAAACAAGAGATAAAGGGGTGCCTACATGAGACACATGGGGTGTATTGTATTCAAATGTTTATTATGGGACCTACGTGCTTTACGTGAGTTTCATAGACTTTTATAGTACCACTGTGAGTGTGGGACGTGACTGACAGGTATGTTAATAAATGACAAGATGAAGGGGGAGCACAGTTTAACAAATAACAGTTTCAACTAACAAGATGTGGGGCAGAACACTCCCCGTCTGATATAATAACATTATATCACTAAACAGTACACTAAACACTAAACATTGTGTTAATTTAGAACTTATCCATTTTCCAGTAGAAAGATTTTTGTGATATGTCTGATAGAGTTCCTAGAGATGCCTTGAGAGGCAGTCTTAACTTCTATCTTTTGTTCGGTACCATCGCTGCTAGGGAATACCAAGATGACAAATCCCATAGGCCATTTATTGCGTGATAGTGGACTCTTCTTCAACAACACAATGTCTCTTATTTGGCAAGTCCATTTGCCTGCTCTGCAAAGCAGAAAGGTATTTAAGTCTCCAGCATGTCCAGAATTCATTTGCCAAGGCTTGCACTTGTCTCCACTGGCTTTTAAAGAGATCATTCTCTGTGAAACAACCAGGAAGTGCAGACAGTCTGATCCGTGGCAACACGGAGTCAAAAATTGTGCTCAGCACATCATTATGCTCAGACTTGATCAAAGGGGCCAATGGTGTTGGCTCCCCGCCGTAAGTCACCCTTTCTCTCAAGCAAAGGCGTTTGTAGTAAGGCGTGAAAAGTGAAGGTCGCCCATTTTCCAGCACACTTGTTTTGAAAGTACAAACTGCTGGTTTGTGAGCATTTCCATTCACAGCCTCTGTTTGGAAGCCAACTGCTTTCCTGACAATTGTGTCCATAACTCCAGCAAAGGTCCGTAGAGAGTTTGTGAATGGGCTACTCTTTAGAGGAGGGGTCTTGATGTGATGATCAAGCAGTCCTGCTTGGTGGGGCAGTCTTGGATAAATGGCACATGCTGACTGTGATGACACTCTTTGGACATCTCCACTTTCTCCAGCCTGCACCATTGTAGAAAATGGGTGGTCAGTTGAGATGCGTGAAGGACTCTTCATCATGATGTTCTGTTGTGCTGCAGGTGATGTTTCCATTTCTTTCTGACTGGGTGAGTTAGGCTGAGAGGTGACAGCATCAAGGGTGAGCCATGCCGTCTGCTCCTGTACAAACTCTGCTGTCCTTCCCTCATGTGCTGATTGTGATGATGCTTTCTGGACATCTTCACTTCCTCCTGCCTGCACCTCTGTAGAAAATGGGTGGTCACCTGACATGCGTGAAGGACTCTTCATCATGACGTCCTGTTGTGCTGCAGGTGATGTTTCCATTTCTTTCTGACTGGGTGAGTTAGGCTGAGAGGTGACAGCGTCAAGGGTGAGCCATGCCGTCTGCTCCTGTACAAACTCTGCTGTCCTTCCCTCATGTGCTGATTGTGATGATGCTTTCTGGACATCTTCACTTCCTCCTGCCTGCACCTCTGTAGAAAATGGGTGGTCACCTGACATGCGTGAAGGGCTCATCATGACGTCCTGTTGTGCTGCAGGTGATGTTTCCATTTCTTTGCGTGTAGGTGAGTCAGGCTGAGGGGTGACAGCATCAAGAGTTACATACCCTGCTGTCCTTCTGTTAGCTTGATATGAGCTTCGGCGGCTGCGAATCTCATGATTTAGTTGATTGGTCGCAGCTGCTAATATTCCAGCTTCAGCTACTGCGGCAGCAGCTTCTTTTTCGGACTGAAGAGCCTCTAGTGCTGCCTCCAGTGCAAGTCTCTGCCTCCATTCTTGCTTGTTCTCTTTAATCGCAAACTCTTTCATTGCGAAGGATGCCCGTGCACGCGCAGCTTCAGCCATTGCACGAGCTTTGGTTGCGGGGTGCTTGCAGACGCGTAGGAATAGCGGGTCTGTCTTGAACTGACCACAGAAGCAGCGTCAGTTTTGCATACCTTCTCCATGTTGCGCTTCAACCGGTCAGTAGGCGGAGTCAGTTGATTTAAAAGAAGCCGTGAAGATGTTGCACTCCGATTGCGGTGTGAATACTGTCTTTCAGCCAAGTTGCCCAGAGATCCTCCCTTTGATCCCTGGCACGAACATCCCTTTACTTAGCAAGTGAGGAGCAATGTTCTGCGGTTCTGTCCCGCGCCGTGGAATTGCCCCTTTTCTAAGTTGCCGTAGGATCCTTCTTTGATCCGCGTGGCCAGAATGTTCCTTAACTTAGCTGTCTTAACGATTCTCTTGCAGTCTGTCCCGCGATGTGGATTCGCCTTTTTACTTTTCTGCCTCACTCCGCAATATGCGGCCGCAGAGAGCTTAAACAACTTGATACATCCACATAAAAAACGACAAGGGGTGAGCGAGCTATCTTGAAGGCTTTTACTGGACGTACTTCGTTGTAAACTGAAACATATACAAAAGAAACATACAGGCATTTAGATGTGTACAATCAAAGACAATAAAGAATAATTTACAAAACAATACATAGCAGACAGTGTACATTAAATAATACAGCTTCTAAAGACACTTACAAGGCGAGTGATTTCCACGGTTGGATCAAGACGAAGAGAAGCACGTAGACAGAGGTTCAAATTGCTGCGTACCACAACTAACCAGACCCAGGGGTTTATATACCCTAAGGATACGTTTTGGACATGACCAAAACAAGAGATAAAGGGGTGCCTACATGAGACACATGGGGTGTATTGTATTCAAATGTTTATTATGGGACCTACGTGCTTTACGTGAGTTTCATAGACTTTTATAGTACCACTGTGAGTGTGGGACGTGACTGACAGGTATGTTAATAAATGACAAGATGAAGGGGGAGCACAGTTTAACAAATAACAGTTTCAACTAACAAGATGTGGGGCAGAACACTATCCTTAATAATTCCTTACGTTAATTTTTCTGTGATGCATGTTAAGCTTACTGGTGTGGAAAAATAATAAATAGTTTGATCAATTTGGTGTACATGACAAAAGCCATGCTACCCTGTCTTGTCTATAGTGCACATGACAAGTGCAACTTCTTGTTTCTCCTAACGAACAAAAAACCACAAGTGACCAACTGATGAACTAAAACCACAAGTGACCAACTGATGAACTTAAAGGATGTGGTAAATGCTGATCCAAGCAAAATGTTGTAAGATGTAACGGTTTGAAATTCTTGTGCAACTAAAGTCATAAGACAAAGGCCCTATAAAAGATTTGGGATACCGACCCTCGAGGCAGATGAAGGGCAGGTGTCCTAGGACTGTGCTTCTCTGGCATCTTACCCTTGCCTGGTGTGTATTAATAAAAGATTTTTTACTAACTTTAATTATATCTCTCTGTCTTCAGTCAAAAGAAACAACACTATAGAAAAAGTGTCAACACTGGCCTATAGATGCTTGGATCTGCCCTGCCCATCTGTGCAGCACTTCTCCGTCTACAATTTCCAAATCCCTCAGTACCTCCCTAATAGTCTCGTTTACCTCTGGGAGGTTATCCACTTGCTCACTTGTAAACACCTCAGAAAAATGTAAGTTTAGGGCATTTGCTATTTCACTGTCTGTATCTTTTAATTCCCATTTACTATTTCTGATGCACTTGACCTCCTCCTTGACTGATCTTTTACTACTAAAACACTGAAAGAATCTCTTAGGATCTCCTTTCGCCTTATCTGCTATATTCCTCTTCAACTGTCTTTTAGCCTCCCTGATATCCTTCTTAATGGTTGCCTTCATGTTCTCATACTCTCTACGATTTACTTTGCAGTCATTAGTCTTATACTGTATGTCTTATAAAGTATTTTTCCTTTGCCACTTCTTTTTAAATCTTTATTAATCCACCGTGGAGTTTTTTTTAGTTTCCTATTAATTCCAAATTTAGGTATGTATCTGCCCTGCATTACATGTAAAACCTTTTTAAACCTTTTCCACTGCTCCTCGACTGTCTCCACACTTAAAATCTTACCCCAGTGTATCCTACTTAGACATTGTCACATCTGCTCGAAATTAGCCCTATCAAAGTGTAACTTAACCATTTTCGTGGCACTCTTACAAAATACTGAGAATTGTATTACATTATGGTCACTTGACCCTAGTGGTTCAATCACCTCTACACCCTCAATTCTATTCTGATTATTACAAAATACTAAATTCAGAAAGGCTTGATCCCGTGTTGGTGCTTTAACATGCTGTGTTAAAAAATAGTCACTGATTACTTCTAAAAACTCTTGCTTTTGTGCTCCTCCATCTGCAAGGTTATCCCAGTTAATATTTGGATAATTAACGTCCCCTATGACTATAATATCTCCCTGTAAACTTACCTTTTTGATATTACTAAAAGATGTGTGTTGAAATTATTGTCTGAATTGGGTGGTCTATAACACACTCCTAAAATAAGACCTGTTTCCCTAATATTTTCCAGGTGAAGCCACATGTCCTCACTAAGATGGGGCTCATCATCCAACTGAAGAGGACTTACATTTAAATCCTGTTTGGCATAAACAACAACCACACCGCCTTTTCTGTTCTGTCTATCCTTCCTAAAAAATGTGTATTCCCCTATGTTTCACTCATCCTAATCTTTGTTATTTAGCCAGGTTTCCGTTATTGCTATAATATCATAATTATGCTCTGCTACATACAACTCCAACTCACTTACCTTATTTTTGATACTTCTTCCATTAAGGCAAGCTATTTTTAATGTCTTACTCCTTCTATATTTAAATGTTTGCTTAGAATTTACATTAATATGCATTTTTATTTCTACACCATTGTTTGTTCTTTCATGTTTAGATCTAAACCAGGCCTGTCCTAAACTCCCTGCCCCCCATTCCCTAGTCTAAACAATCCTCGTCTAGCCTACACATACGCCTCCCCAATACATTGGGGCCCATCCAGTTCAGATGTAACCCTTCATGATGGAACAGGTCCCATCTGTTCCAAAAGATCCTGGGCATGAATTCAATTAGGCAGAAAATTATGTACAGTATCTGTTACCATGCCACACAATAGTGTATCCAGCATACCCAGGATCTTATTATTCGTCATGCACTGGTGTACCCTAAGGACCGTGGTGCGTCCTCTACATTTTTATCTCTGTACACAACCTCACTGGGCTCCATCATCCAATCCCATGTGTTCTCTTATCAGTGCTATGGTGATGGTACACATCTTTCTCTGTTGATCCCCATGGAAGACAATATGGTATTGGCTAGAGCAGTGTTTCTCAAACTCGGTCCTGGGGACTCCCTGTGGCTGCAGGTTTTTGTTCCAACCAGATTACTAATCAGTGACAACACCTGATAGCACTGATCTCATTTAATTAGCTGGTACTTTTTTTTTCTTTTATTCAACATTCAGAAAAGCATAGCAGCATGATCTTTACATTTATAAGGCATTTATAAATATTTCTGCTTTTGCTATAGATTTAAATGCTTAACTTTCTTTTGTTGATTCCATTATACTTTGCCCTTTCTCTGTGCAGTTTTTCCCCTTCATTGTATCTTAATAATGAAGATTTAAAACGAGCAGATCAGACACCCTGGCAAAAAACACTGAATAATCAAAGGCTGCAACTACTTTAGTGTCAGACCTACTAATTAGTAAATAATGGATTAATTAAACAATTAGAACACCTTGAAAAAGAATGAATGTTAAAAAGAAAAAATACATTATTCCTATATAACTGCTTGGTACATTTTAATATTTTTTTTTTTTAGCAAACTTAGTTTTTTTAATTAATATATTGTTTCCTAAACACAGAACTTGGGAAATATCAGTTCACTTAATTAGCCCAGGAGTTCAATTAAAAACAGAAGCTGGTTGGAACAAAAACCTGCAGCGACAGAGAGTCCACAGGACCGACGTTGAGAACCCCTGGGCTAGAGTCTTCACATGTCTTACTGATATCTCAACCCGGATGAAGGACCACCATCTACAGCTCAACCTGGCAAAAACCCAGCTTCTTGTGATCCTGGCCAGCAAGCCTGTTCAACTCCCCATCTCTCTACAGCTTGGCTCACTGTCACTAACACCCACTGGGTAAATTTGCAACCTTCGGGTGGTGATTGAAGAGCAGCTATCTATTTCTTACCACATTTCTACTCTTTCTTGTTCATGCAGGTTCATATTGTATAATGTCTGCAAGATCAAGCCTTTTCTGACGGAGTATGCAGCACAATATCTGGTCCAGGCTTTGGTGTTATTGTGTCTGGACTACTGCAATTCACTTCTGGCAGGAGTACCCGTATGTGCTATCAAGCTATCTGCAGATGATCCAGAATGCAGCGGCCCATCTTGCATTTAACCAGCTGAGACAGGCATATGTCACTCCTCTCTTCAGGATGCTAATTTGGCACATTAAGTTTAAATTCCTGATGCTTGCCTTCCTCTTGCCACACCTCTATGTGGCATCAAGTCTCAATCCAGACTCTTTTTGCGTGTGGTTCCGAGTTGTTGGAATGGGCAGCCCACCTCCATCTGTATTGCTGACTCCCTCAATGTATTCAAGTAGTAATTGAAGACCCTGTTTTGTGAATAAAAAAAAAAAAAACTCTGCTCTGATACTTTATTCCTGGTTATTTGTTTAAGTGTAACTGCTTTATTGATTGTAAATGTATGAGTTATTACATCTTTTACTTTTGGCAATCAACTTTTTGTTACCTGTCTTATTACACTTCCTGATCAAACAGGTCCTAGCCTAATGTGAATCAATTATTTACCTCTTTTGTATGTTGCTTTGGATAAAAGTGTCTGCTAAGGGAATAAATGTAATTGTTAAGCAAAAGAAATTAGTATATAAAATTGTTAACTAATCGTGATGTTGATCTAGGTAGAATTTGAAGCAGTTATATAACTCTGGGAAAATCAAAATAAAATCAAGCATGGTCATTGATTTCTATCTGCTACCTGCTTCTTTTATGTTTTTGGCACCTTACTGCTGCAGCTAAAATCTGCAGCAACAGTGGTTTCTACCTGGCCCAGGTTCATCTAGGTCTGAGACTGGTAACAAACACATACATATAGAGATCTTAGCCATGGTCTCGAGTGCTGCCAATTGCTAGTCACTCTGCAATTTTCTGACTAAGATTATCTACTATATATAGGGATTATTATCACCTGCTCTAACAAACATGTGGGTGTCGTGACACACATAAAATCACAACTCTATTGCTATATGCTAATTACTAACCAAACTATGTCTTGCTTTTACTCCAGTTCTTTTAATTATTGAGGGGTGACCTCAATAGCCTTGATAAGGCCTGTGAATGGGACAGTAAACATCTACCTCACATTTGGTACCCTTTTATTAATTCAATCAGTCTAGATAAAAGAAAAATCTATCAAAAATATAAAAAGCAATCTGTTTATTAACATAAAACACTATCAAATTGAAGAAGATAATGTCCAAAATAAAATAGATAGCATAGTCTGCATATAAACAGTCTTAGAAAATCTTACTGAAAATTAGAAGTGACAAGGGGTGACATTGCCCTGGACAGCTTTTGGTTTAGCGATCAGTGTTATTCATAGGTTATGTTTTCTGACTTCCAAATCAGATCACACATCTCTTGATCTCTGAAGTTATCCTTCTGTTGTTTTTTTTTTTATTCCTCTTTTTGGCCTCTCAGACAGGCAATATTTATGTTAAAATGCACATGTGGGGCTTCAGGACATTTGATTAGATATTCTGTACTGATATATGTGGAACCATATTATTATTGGCCGATGTTCATTAAAATTGACGACATTGACATCAGCCAGATGTGTACATTTTGACCAATACTGCTGACCGATAAATTGTTTAATTGTTTGGTGAGGCAGACATTAAATTGCACATACACATGCAAATAAGAATAATCCCTTGCACTCACACCAAAAAAAAAAATGAAGGGGTTTTGCTGACAGGGACACTGAGCGCTTTATTTATTCATTTGACAACTATCATTAGTAAAGCATCATGTCAGCCTTGTGGTTGAAAGGAACACAACAGAGTTACTACCTGTTCTACCTGCAAAAATGAGATAATACAAAGAGGCTGCAGAATTAAATCATCCAATGGCAGACATTTAATTACCAATCAGACGTTATTGGGCTCACCAGCATTAGCCTCTTACAGCAACCTCTTCAAAACATGAAGACATTTTGTTCAAGACAGCACCATAGCTAAAGGCATAACTAAATAAAATAATGTAAATGATTGCACTCGATGACCAACATTTTTGCCTTATTGAGGATGAGGAATTTTGTCGGTTACTACACATTTACAATCTCTGTACGTTTTTCCAAGATGACAACACTTTGCAGATGTCTCACTCCCTGCATTATATGATGTGATTGCTACACATATCCAAACGCTTTAAAGAAACAATGTCACCAGCATTAGCTTCACTACAGATATGGAGCTCAGAGGTCAGCCCCATAAGCATGTTGAGTCTAACGGCACACTGGATTGAGGAAAAGTTTGAGGGAAAAAGAGTGGTGTTGCATGCTAATGAGTTCTCCAGTTTTCATTCTGCAACTTTCAACACACAAGATTTCAATTCCATGTTAGTGAAGTAGAACATTTCAAAAAGTAATGTGCATGTTGTGCTTCATGACAATGCTCGTAATATGGCAAAAGCTATGGAAGAAAGTGGCATTAAAAGTTTAGGCTGCATGCCTCACACTTTGCAGCTCACTGTAAATGAAGGCTTACTGAGCCAGAGAAGCTTCTCTGACTGCATTGCCATTGAAAGACGAATAGTTACTCATTTTAAGCCCTCACTGATCGACATTTCATGGCTGAGAGAATTAGAAACACGCCTAGATACCCCAACGAGAATGCATCAACAAGATGTCCTGACTTGTTGGAAGAAAACATATCATGTGCTGAAATGTTTGGTTGATCAGAAGCGCAGTCTTGCTGTGTGTGGTGTTGAATATAAGCTTCCTAACCTCTCTTACAGCACTTCAGTGGGGACGTGTGAAAAACTTTATTACTGTACTTGAACCATGCGAGCAACTTACTAAAGACTTAAGCACACATTTATTTACAATTGCGGATATGATTTCATCACTTAAAGTACTTAAACCCCTGCTTGGCAAATGTGGCAGGACAGATTCAGGAGTTCAGACAGCAAAAAACACAATTTTAGAGGATGCCACAAAACGCTTCACTGGCGCATTCTCTGAGCCACTATACTATCCATCTACTCTCCTAGATCCACGGTACAAAGATCGATTGTTTGACTAAGATACTAAAAAGCAAGAGCAAAAAGCACTTGAGAAACAACTGGTCAAGAAGGAGATGCAGAGAGCAATAGTGAACAACAAGAGAAAAGGATTTGCACTTGGAGAGATGTTGCTGCTTCGTTGTTTTCTAGAAGAAAATTCATATGTGACTGTAAAACCACATTCAATTGTTGTCAAGATAAAATAACTGAATCATAAAATAATGAATAATAATCAGAATAATTAGGTTGAGCAGATGTCTTGAATTAAAAAAAGTACAGTAGTTATGGATTTCTTTCTTTTATTTTTTTTGTAACTCACAAATCATACACAGCACACTCACTCCATATAATTGATTAGTATCATCATTTATTTGCCAGCAATTCACAGTCGGCACTGTGAGCCAGCCTAATGAGACCATGCATTACTTAAGAGTGGGGGACAAACTGCTCCGCTAACATTAGCTGAGACGAAACAAAAAATGTTAAAGGCACTGTCATTGCAGAGGTGCAGTTTGTGGGTTTTGAACAGTAGAGTCGCTGTGGAAAATAGATTTTAAAACAGATCTACTGCTGTTTAAAGCATTACTTTAAAACAAACTCACAGTGAAATAAACAGCATTTTCTCAAAGTGTTTCATTGTAAAAAAAAGCTTGTGCTGCAGCTCTTAAAAGTGATTCCACATCACACTTTATACAGAATGCCTAATTATATGACCCAAATCATTACATGTCAATCTTTCAAAATCATACATTTTTATTAATGGTGGTGGATGGTACCGGTGGTTGTCCTGTCTTTCTTTACCACAAATCTAGTCAACCTAATAATAATGTATTTTTTTTATTATTAAATAGGCAAATGTATCAAAACTTGTTGTTTTTTTATTTCTTTCAGCTGAATAATTTCTCAGTGAGGCCCCTATCTCCAGAAATAACTGCATCCTTCAGTAGTGGAAAAGCAATGCAGCCCATTTTCCCACCTTGGCAAAGGCAGCAATCAAGTATTGGCACTTTGTTCCAGTGTGGACAGTGAATGCCTTTTGTCAGCTGTGTCAAATACAGTAGATGAAAAGAAAAACAGACATGCTGGTGAAACAGCAGAAATGGGTTTTTTTTTGTTAAGGAAAACCTACCAATTGTGCTTTTAAAGAAGCCAACTTAAGCCTAATACTTACTTTGTCTTTTATTTCTAATTATGGCAAAAAGGATATGCATTTATTTTTTGTGTACATATCCAATGTCATGTTATGTAAGGGCATGGTGTCTTGAGGTGCTTAAGTTTACCTAGAAGGTGCATTTTTAGCAGATTTTTGTACATGACCTTGAATATTTTTGCTGTAGAGACTGGTCATATCTTGCTTTGTTTCCCATGGAAAGTACTACCTGCTTAGATCTATAGTAAAGATGCGCATAAAAGTCAGCAAGTTAATAAAAAAGTGTTTATCTCTATTTCAGATGCTGCTGTTGTTTATTTGATAAAGCATAATACATTTTCAGCATAAATAAAACATTCAGACATGAAGTAAGTAAATAAAATATCGGCCATTGGTTATCGGTATTGGCAAAGGTGGAGTAAAACATATCAGTTATCAGTATCGACCAGAATTTCCACCTTGGTGCAGATGATGAATGACTCTGATCAAAGTGATTGCTTAAGTACCTTCACATTTCCATCCTTTCTCCAGCTGTAAACTTATACTGTAATACCTAGGACCACGGTGCCCATTCATTCCCAGGATATAAATGAATTGAAACATGTTTTGTGCCATGTACTTGCCTTCTTTTCTCTCCACCATTAAGGTGTAAATCAATTAACACAGACTAGTACAACACAGGGAAAATGTACCAGTTCCTTTAATTAAAGTCTTCATAAATTCAGTTTATCTTGGCATGCTTGAACAAAATAATTAAAATTTAATATAAACAGTCTGCAATTCAAACATTAAACATTTTCCTTAGCAGAACAGTATGTAATATGGTCAGAAGCAGGGATTATCCCAAACTATCCAAAGTACCACATGCTGTATTTCCCCATTTTTGCGGCCCTAGCTAAAGTTGCAGTCTGACCTTTTCTTAATGAAAAGAATGACCCATAAAAGTACATTCTGTGCCTTCTGTTACTTGTTATGTTTAGCAACTAACTCTGTCCCTGGCACCATGTAAGGTTTTGGTACGCTACAGATTAAACTTTTATCGTGGTAAATTCATCTTCATTGATTTTATTGAAATCACACAACATTCTATATAAATAAATCAATTTTTACAAAAATAAGAAAAGATCTTCATAAGTGTCAGTGTCCAAGGAACAATTCTGTGAGTAGTCGATACTTTATTAATATGTACAATTCCAAAACAGTATAAAAATGCACTCTGCATGTGGGTTAAGCTTTTTAAAGCTGCTATAACCTCGATCATTTCCTTCCTTGTGCTTAATTACTTTTTAAAACATTAATAATGAGTTTTAAACAAATGTCATTAAAATCTAAATCCTCATCTCACAATATGAAAATACTTCCTGTAGGGAGACAAAGCAGAACATCACTCACCACAAAGCAGAAGGTGGAGCCAATCCATTTCCTTCTTTACTCATGTGTGATGGACGGCTGGGTATCTTGCCCTGAAGGGACACCCTTTTGAAGAGAAGACCGGGGAATGGACATACTACCAGCAGTACCTCCCCCTGGACACGAGAGGACAACCCCCTTGGTTTACATCAGGGCCACGGAATTGGAGATCAGAAGCTCAACTTGGTGGGGGTCCGTGGCCACCACCAGGGGGCGGCTGGACTGCTCCGGAGTCTTGGCATGCAGCCCTTCCCCCAAACCCAGAAGTGCTGCCAGATGTCAATTGGGGAACACCTGGAACACTTCCGGGTGCAGTATAAAGGAGGCCGCCTCACTCCATTCGAGAGGCCAGACTCGGGTGGAAGGTGTATGAAGCTTAGGAGGAAAGGAGTAGAGGTGGCAGAAGAAAAGGAGCTGATTTAGTGTGGCTGTTTGGTGCATTGTGTTGTGTGCAGAAATTAAAGAAGAAATAAATGTGTGTGCTTTTGGACATTCTGAGTCCGTGTCTGTTGCAAAACATTGCAAAATCTGATGCTCAGTTATATAATCAATTCTGTCCTTAGGATGTGCCTAAAGAAATGTAGTACCCATTGATATACTACAAAGATGCAATACGTAAATATGAGCCTATTAAATATAAACCAATTTACTGAAAATGTAAGGATTAATATGTAGGTTTCTTAATTATTATTAAGAAAAAGAAGAAAACAAGTATATTTAATGGATGTGTGGTATAGTCAGTCTGTGGCTAAGTGGCCCATTTTTAAATAAGTAACTAAATGGCCGTCTTCATCTCAGTGGGTGTGTGTGCTCATGTAGCAGAAGGAGGTTGGCAAAGTAATTGGGGCGACATGCACTTGCATGTGAGGGTGCGGTCTGTCTCCATTGCTTCATCAGCTTCCTGTGCTGCATGATTGAGATGCTGCATCCATGCAGGCAAATAAGGAAAAACCGGCCTGAGAAAAAGGTGGATAAAAAATGAGGTTAAAGAGAGGATCAGAGAGAAAGAGGCAGGAGTGAAACAGAAGTAAGCAGGTGGATCGTGTGGAGCCCATGGAAAAAGCATGTTTCTGGCACTTTGGAGGGGACTGAAGGATCTCTCCTGTTGAGTGACTACAGAACAAGAGTAACCATTGTGCTCAGGGTATGCTCTTGGCTGGAGAAGCCAATGATTGGCAGTGGTGGGAATGTAGGGAGGAACCAGGTATCAGAAGCAGTGTGAGCGGAGCAGAGCTCAGTGGCTCCCCGTGGAATTGGCGGTGGGGACATGGCCCAAAATTAAAGATTTTCTTTGCCTGATAGATGAATGTCTCTCTTTGCTGTGGGGCCCAACCAGGGTCAGTTTTAAAAGAAAGGCACCAGGGCTAAGAACTGAGGATAGTTTCCTGCCTGTGTTTTTAACCTCAATTTTAATTGATTTATTGGAACTTTAAACCTCCACAGACACTTCTGTTTAAGGATTATTTATTTATTGAACTTTTCAGGCATTGCACTGTTTTTGACATTTTGCTTTTTGATGTTTTTTTAAAAAAAGATCTGGAACACTTTTGCTCCTACTCCTTTGCTTTGTGTGTTGTGTCATCTTCCACTGGCTCATCACATTATTGGCAGTAGTGGGTCCAAGACGCTCCCGAGAGCAAATGGAAGTGTGAAGCTGACCTGCACCATAACAGGCTGTGTTACTTATCACTTCTGATGAACTGTTTCAATGAGGTTTGGTCCTTACCTTGTGTTCGGTGTTTCCAGAATTGGCTGTGGGCACCCTATGTTTCTGAATTGGTGCAGACATAACAGAAAGTGGAAAAAGGATCAAGTAAGAGCAAATATATATAAAGGTACATCTGATTGAGACCATATTAGATGCAAACTCATAATGTTGTGGAGTTGTGGGAGTAGTTTCAAATAACAAATAAAATATGGAAATTGTTATTATTGATTGGCTATTATTATATATAATTTTATTGTTATTATTAGTGATGAGCAAACTTTGCCAAGTTCACTTCGCCGTGAGTTTGGCAAAATAGCAGAAATGTTTGCAATATTCATTCAGCAAAATGCATTAAAGTCAATGGGGATAGAAGAACTGAACTAGTTTTGATTATATTATGATGGTGCCATGGTCTTTTAAGTGTCCCCAGGATGTAGGGAAAAGTCTGTTGTCTGTTAAACA